>NW_006922159.1:829284-879313 GCF_000298275.1 Orycteropus afer afer
TATTTCAATAAAATATATTAAAAAAAAAAAAAGTTAGCCATTGAAAATGAACCCTATGGAGCACAGTCCTACTCTGGTACTCCTGGGGTTGCCCTGTGTCAGAATTGACTCGATGGCAACTGGTTTGGTTACTGCAGACCAATTAAATCTGAATCTCTGAGAGTGTGGGCTGGGCATCAGCACTTCTTAAAATTCTCCCTGCTGTTTTAAGGTGCAGTCAGGGTTGTGAACCACTAGGCCAGGCTAACTTTATTTACAACCTTTGTTCAGTCCTCTCAACTTTTTTCATGACGTGGCCTCCAAAGAAAAAGATACCAACACTGGAGTAAATGGAGGGGCTGATTGTAGCTAGAGGCAGCTGGTCTGGGGCTCTAGTTCTTCTAGATCCTGTCTGGCTTCCTGAGGCTGAGCGAATCAATATTTTGGTATATCTGTAATCCATCCAGCACCCGGGGCTCACCAGCTGGGAAACTTCATTTTATTGTACATATTTGTGTACTTTGGGAGGATCCTAGTACAATCTGAGTAATTGTACGGTTTGTTTAATAGGGCTCTATTGTACTTTTCTTTTACAGTTTTATTGAGGTATAGTTGATGTATAATAACCTGGACATATTAAAAGTGTATAATTTGATAAGTTTTGACAGATGTATATACTGTGAAACCATTACCACAATCAAGATAATGAACATACTCATCACCCCCTAAAGTTTCCTCTTGCCTCTATGTAACCCATCCCTCTCCCCCACCCCTTTCTCAGGCCACGACTAATCTGCTTTCTGTTGCTATAAATTGCATTTTATGTAAATAGAATCATACAGTATATACTCCTTTGTCTAGTTTCTTTTACTCAGCTTAGTTATCTTGAGATTCATCCATGTTATTGTTTGTATCAATAATTTGTTCTTTTTGTTACTGAGTAGTATTCATTTATATGGATATATCACAATGTGTTTTATCCATTCTCCTGTTAATGGGCATTTGGGTTGCTTCCAGTTTGGGGATCTTACAACTGCTGTGAATGTTCATGTACAAGTCTTTGTGTGGAAATATCCTTTATTTATTTTTTATTTTGGACAAGTACTTGGGAGTGGGATAGTTGGGTCATATGGCAGGTCTGTGTTTAACTTTTTAAGAACCTACCTATTTTCTATAGTGCTTGTACAGTTTTGCATTTCTACTAGCAGTGGTCTACAGTTTTACCAATATTTGTTATGGTCAATATTTTCTATTTTTGCCATTCTAGTTGGTGTATAGTAGTATTTCATTGTTCTAATTGGTAGTTCCCTGATAACTATGTTAAGCATCTTTTCTTCTTTTTTAATTTTTATTGTGACTTGGGTGAAAGTTTAGAGAGCAAATTGATTTTCCATACAGCAGTTTGTACACATTTTGTTTCAGGACATTGACTGCAATCCCCACAATGTAACAGCTCTCTTCCCACTTCCTCCCTGTACCTACCTCTTCCCTGTTTCCTTCTTTCCTGTGCATTCCTGCCCCAAGCCATCTCCCTGTGCAAATAATGTCCTTCCGTTCTCCCATCATTGGTCGTTCTAAGGAGTGTGTCTACCTGGTGTCAATAGTCACCCTATAGGCCTGTCTATTGTTTGGCTAGAAGCCATGGGAATTCAATTCCAGGTCTGAAGGGTAACTAGGATCCATAGTCTCACCAGGCTCTACCATACCAGTAACCCTGGTCTTTTTTATGATTCTGAGTTTTGTTCCACATCATTCTTCCACTCTGTCCAGGATCTCCCACACTGATCCCTTTCCGAGTGGTTGACAGTAGTACCTGGGCGCTATCTAGTTCTTCTGGTCTCATGGTCATACAGGCTGACATTTACATGTCCCACTAGTCCCTTGGGCTAATTGTTCCACACATATTTGGTTTCCTTCATTTCTCTTTATGTTGAACATCTTTTCATGTGCTTATCTGCTATCCATATGTCTTATAACCACTACTCGTCTGCCAATTTGTTGTACTGTGGTGGCTTGTGTGTTGCTATGAGGCTGGAGACTATGCCACCAGTATTTCAAATACCAGCAGGTTCACCCATGGTGGGCAGGTTTCAGCAGAGCTTCCAGACTAAGATAGACTCAGAAGAAGGAAGGAGCCATCCACTTCTCAAAGAATTGCCCAGTGAAAACCTTATGAATAGCAGTGAAACCCTGTCTGATATATTACTGGAAAACTTCATGAATAGCCTTGAAACATTGTCTGATACAGTGCTGGAAGGTGAGCCCCTCAGGTCCGAAGGCACTCAAAATACGACTGGGGAAGAACTGGTTCCTCAAAGTAGAGTCAGCCTTAATGATGTGGATGGAGTAAAGCTTTTGGCACCTCTATTTGCCAATGTGGCACTACTCAAAATGGGAAGAAACAGCTGCAAACATCCATTAGTAATCAGAACATGGAATGTATGAAGTATGAATGTAGGAAAATTGGGAGTGGTCAAAAATGAAGTAGAATGCATAAGGATTGATATTGTAGGCGTTGGTGAGCTGAAATGGACTGGTTTTGGCCATTTTGAATCAGACAACCATATGATCTGCTATGCCGGGAATGACAAAGAGGAATGGCACGGCATTCATCATCACAAAAAATGTTTCAAAATCTATCCTGAAGTAAAATGCTGTCAGTGATAGGATAATATCCATATGCCTACAAGGAAGACCAGTCAATATTCAAATTTATGCACCAACCACCAAAGCCAGAAGTGAGGAAAATGAAGAGTTTTACCAACTTCTGCAGTCTGAAATTGACCAAACGTGCAATCAATATGTATTGATTATTACTGGTGATTGGAATGCAAAAGTTGGAAACAAAGAAGAATCATTGGTAGCTGGAAAATATGGCCTTGGTGATAGAAATGACGCCAGAGATCACATAGAATTTTGCAAGACCAGCAACTTACTCACTGCAAAAAAAAAAAAAAAAAAAAATTTTACGTGACATAAGCAGTGACTGTACATGTGAACCTCACCAGGTGGAATACACAAGGAATCACATCAGCTACTTCTGTGGAAAGAGGTAATGGAAAAGCTCAATATCGTCTGTCAAAACAAGACCAGGTCCTGACTGTGGAACAGACCATCAACTGCTTATATGCAAAATCATATGAAGACAGTTGAAACAAGTCCACAAGAGCCAAAATATGACCTTGATTATATCCCGCCTGAATTTAGAGGGCATCTGAAGAATAGATTTGACACACTGAATACTGCTGTTGTTGTTGTTTTGTGCCGTCGAGTTGGACCTGACTCATAGCGACCCCTCCATGGGTTTCCGAGGCAGTATCACTACGGAAGTAGATTGCCCAACCTTCCTAGTGACTGAAAACCAGACAAATTGTGGGATGACATCGGAAACATCATACATGAAGAAAACAGAATGTCATTAAAAAGAAAAGACCAAAGTGGATGTCAGAAGAGACTCTGAAACTTGTTCTTGAACAGAGAGTAGCTAAAGCAAATGGAAGAAAATGACAAGATAAAAGAACTGAACAGAAGATTTCAAAGAGCAGCTTGAGAAGACAGTCAATTATTATAGTGAAATGTGCTAAGAACTGGAGTTAGAAAACCAAAAGGGAAGAACATGCTCAGCATTTCTCAAACTGAAAGGACTGAAGAAAAAATTCAAGCCTTGAGTTGTAATATTGAAAGATTTTATGGGTAAAATATTGAATAATGCAGGAAACATTAAAAGAAGATGGAAGGAATACACTGAGTTACTTTACCAAAAAGAATTGGTCAATGTTCGTCTATTTCAGGAGGTGGCATATGATCCAGAACCAATGGTATTGAAGGAAGACATCGAAGCTGCACTGAAGGAACTGGAGAAAAACAAGGCTCTAGGAATTGTCAGATGTTTCAACAAACAGATGCATTACAGGTTCCAGAAATGCAACCTGTAAATAGACCGGGGGCTGTCATTAGAATAGAACAAGGGGATACTGCGTGGTTTAAAGTAAGGAAGGAGTGTGTCAGGGTTGTATCCTTTCACCATACTTATTCAATCTGTATGCTGAGGAGATCATCCAAGAAGCTTGACTGTATGAAGAAAAATGCAGCATCAGGATTGGAGGAAGACTCATTAACAACCTGTGATATGCAGATGATGCAACCTAGCTTGCTGAAGATGACTTGAAGCACTTACTGATGAAGATTAAAGACTATAGTCTGCAGTATGGATTACACCTCAACATAAAGAAAATGAAAGTCCTTCCAACTGGACCAAAAAAACAGCACGATAAATGGAGAAAAGATTGGAGTTGTCAAAGATTTCATATCACTTGGTTCCACAATCAACTCTCATGGAAGAAGCAGTCAAGAAATCAGACAACGTATTGCACTGGGCAAATCAGCTGCAAAAGACCTCTTTCAAGTTCTGAAGAGCAAAGATGTCTCTTTGAAGACTAAGGTGTGCCTAACCCAAGTCATGGTATTTTCAATAGTCTCATATGCATGTGAAAGCTGGACAATGAACAAAGAAGACCAAAGAAGAGTTGATGCTTTTGAGCTGTGGTGTTGGTGAAGAAAACTGGAATTACCATGGACTGCCAAAAGAGCTAACAAATATATTCTGAAAGAAGTACAGCTGAATGCTCCTTGGAAGTGAGAATGGCCAGACTTCATCTTACCTACTTTGGTCATGTTGTCAGTAGGGACCATTCCCTGGAGAATGATATCATTCTTGGTAAAGTGGAGGGTCAGCAAAAAAGGCGAGGCCCTTAAAAAGATGGATTGACAAAATGGCTGCACCGATGGGCTCAATATAGCAAGGATTGTGAGGATGGTGCAGGACTAGGCAGTTTTACATTCTGTTGTGCACAGGGTTGCTGTGAGTCAGAGCTGACTCAATGGCACCTAACAATAACAACAACATATAAGAATCTATTATAATATGTGAGTGACCGATACGGCAGCATTGAGGATGAGAAAGACATAGAGAGGTACATGGGAGGTACAGACAAATATGAACCCTTTTGCACATACAGAACTTCATTGTCAGTGAAGGCAAACATGGGTATATGGGTGGATAGATGGGTGGACAGGCTGACCGAGTAGGTATGTCTATGAAATGGGGAGTGTGTCCAAGAACATATATAGGGTTGGCAGACAATGGTCCTATAAGTTTATGTGAATGATCAGAATTCCCAGGTGTATAGTAGAGCTGACAAGGGGCAAGTTGTGGTCACTGCTTGGTCACAGCTACCCAGAGGGACCAAGTAGTTGAACCTGTGGGCTTGGGACCATAGTCACAGGGGACATCAAGCTCAATTGGCATAACATACTATACAAAACATTGTCCCACCTCCTACTTTGGCGAGTAACGAGTGGGATCTTAAAAGCTAGCAAGCTGCCATCTAGATGCAACGATGGGTCTCTCCTCATCCAGAGCAAAGAAGAAAGAAGAAAACCAAAATTCATGGAAACAATTAGTCCTAGTGACTGGTACACCATCCAATCTGCAGCCTATATGACTATGAGACCAGAAGACCTAAATGGTGCCTGGCTACCACTGTCATCCACTTGGAAGGGGATCTATGTAGGAGATCTTCGATGAAGAGGGAGAACAATGTGGAACAAAATTCAAAATCATTTGGAGAAAAAAAAAGGGGGGGGGGACCAGGTTTGCTGGTCCAATAGAGCCTGGTGGAACCACTGAGACTATGGTCCCTAACTGCCCTTCAGGTCTGGAATTGAACCCACACCTGTGGTTTCCAGCCAAACAAAAGACAGGCATATGAGTTGAACATTTACCTGAAGTAGATACTCTCCTTGGAGAGAACAATCATGGGAGAAAGAAGGGCTGCTTATGCACAGGGAGACAGCTCAGGGGGCAGGAGTCCATGGAGGGATGGACACAGGGAAGAGGTAACTATAGGGAGGAAGTGGGAGGGGAGCTCTTGCATTGTGGTAAACTGTGGTCAATGTCTCATGAGACAAAGTATATGTAAACTGCTGTATGGAAAGGGAATTTGCTCTGTAAATCTTCACCCAAATCACAATAAATAAAAAAAAAGAATCTATTATAATAGAACTCTAGTAATGTCTCCTAATTGTTCTTATTAGTTGCTATCAAATTGACATCAGTTCATGGCAACCTTATGTATAAGAGAGTGAAACATTGCCCAGACTTATCCCATCTTCATGATATTATCTCCTTAACAACCATTAACATAGACTGGTCCACCAATCAAAATCCTTCGTAATTTATAAAGTTTGATCACATCTCTTCTCAGCTGCCCTGACTAAAGAGCACTTGTTTTCATCTTCACCTTCTTCTCTTGACTCATGGAAGGTGGCCATTCATAGATGAATGGATGGATGGGGTGGATGTGATGGATAGATAAATGAAGTTGTCTTGGTGTCTCTTCTTTTCCTCCATTTTTCTATTTCTTTCTGTCTGTTGTAGGCACTGGCCCAGATTATGACCTAAGTAAAATTATGAATAAAAATCTCTGTGAAATTATGAATAAAAAACTCGATGACTGATATTTTTTCCTCTTGCCTACAGGTACCCAGACACCATGGCCCCAACCTCCAGACCTGACATTGGCAGGAAGTAGAAGACTCCCTTCTTTGTCTCCTCCACACCCCTGTCCTCACCATGTCTTCGACTCAGGGCAATGGGGAGCACTGGAAGTCCCTGGAGTCGGTAGGCATTAGCCGCAAAGAGCTGGCAATGGCCGAAGCCCTTCAGATGGAATATGATGCTCTGTCCAGGCTCCGGCATGATAAGGAGGAGAGCAGATCCAAGCAAAACACAGATTCCTCTCTCATCAACTGGGACGAACCTGTGCTAGACTTCTATAACAAGCCAGCTGGCAGGCTGAATGACCTCAAGCTCCTACGTGGTCTCTCTGGCTCTGATCCTACCCTCAATTACAACTCGCTCTCCCCACAGGAAGGGCTGCCCAACCACTCTACCTCCCAGGGCTCCCAGCCTGGCCCAGATCCCTGGCCCAAAGGCTCTCTGTCTGAAGGCTATCTCTATATTTTTAATGGTTCAGATGAGGAGCTGTGTCTGTCCCCAGGACCAGGAGACATGAATGGTTCTTCCAAGAAACTATCCCCACCTCCTCTGCCTCCCCGAGTGTCTATCTGGGACACCCCTCCTCTGCCTCCCAGAAAGGGGTCCCTCTCATCCTCCAAGATCTCTCAGCCCAATGACATCAACACTTTTTCTTTGGTAGAACAACCTCCAGGCAAATTGCTAGGGCATCAGATCCTAGAAGAAGAGCTGGGGGGTGGAGGTCGGGGACACCTACTGGGATCCATGGACTATGATGGTATCAATGATGCAATTACACGACTCAACTTAAAGTCAACCTATGATGCAGAGATGTTACGGGATGCCACCAGGGGCTGGAAAGAGGGCCGAGGACCCCTAGACCTCAGCAAGGAGACGCCTGGAAAACCCGTGGCTCGGAGCAAGACTATGCCGCCTCAGGTGCCCCCTCGCACCTATGCCTCCCGCTATGCCAACAGAAAGAATGCAGCACCTGGCAAGAACCGAAGGATTTCTGCTGCTCCGGTAGGGACCTCATTGTGCTGTTTCTCTGGTCTGCCTCATATCATTCAGAGACAAGGCCGAGTCTCTTCTTCCTTGCTATTCCAAACCCACATCCACTAAGTACCCATACGTTCAGTCTTCCCCTCTACTTCTGTCAAGGAGCCCTGGTGGTACAGTGGTTAAAGCACTTAGCTGCTAATCAAAAGGTAGGCAGTTGGGACCCATCAGGCAGTCACTCTATGGGAGAAAGAAGAGGAAGCCCACTTCCATAAAGATTTATAGCCTTGGAAACCCTATGGGGCAGTTCTACTCTATCCTTTAGGGTCACTGTGAGTCAGAATTGACTTGACAGCAACAGATTTTTTTTTTGAATGGGTGGGGTGGTGTTTCTATATCTGCCATGAGGACCGTCTACTCTGGTTGTGCGAGAGGCCCAAGGCAGATCTGTGGGAGGGAGGACGGAAGAGGACATAGCTTTTTTTCAAGGCCAAGTTCTGTGTCCCTTGGCTAAAATGGCCCTTCTGGGAATTGAAACCCTAGTTGTTCTTCAGCCTTTGCCCACTTCATGATCTAGAGGCTAAATTAGGAGTTAGGGGAATCATTACTGACGCTGTGGCTGAATGTTCTAGATAATTTGAGTGAGTTTCTTCCCATTTCTGAGTCCTTGCTCTGCCAAAAACACTGTGTGTCAATGAGGATCACTCATAGTGTTTGCCCCTGTTTAACGTTCACTGAATCCCTGACCCTGGTGCAGAACCCACAGGAACCCTGCCTGATGGCCGTTGTTAAACTGACCAAATGACTTGTCCAAACCCACATAACAAGATATGGCAGACTGTCAAGTGAATTTGCTCTGTAAATTTTCACCCAAATCACAATAAAAAAAAAGAAAAATGGCAGAGCCAACATTTAACCCTGCTCTGTCTTGTACCAATGTCCACCCTCTTTTCACAGGAAAAACTTTACTTTTATCAGTATGTAGTATAAGACAATATAATAGAAGCACTGAACAACATCCCAGGGCAGCTTTGATCGTTTTCCTGGTTTAAAAAAAGTGTCAGCGGTGTCCCATGAGTGGGGATCTGAAGACCTCTATGTGTTTCACCCTTGACCCCTGGAACCATGACCCAGAAGGAGTCAAGAGGCACCTCCATGGCTAATGACTCCTATGGCTACTTAGGTTCCAGTTTATACCATTCCTGCTTCCTCCTTATCTATTGTCTGAGGGACACTGGGGCTTTCCCACCTTGTGTCCAGCCTTGTGTTGAGATCCTTCCCAGTCCTTTGGAAAGAGCCACATAGCCCTTCCTTCCTTTGCTTCTGCTAAGAGAGGCCTCCCTAAAGCAGAATCAGCTTCTGGGATCAGCCACAAGCTCAGAGCTCAGAGCTTTTTAAAGGCCCCGCTCAGAGAGGTGGGGCTGCTCCCACTATTTATAGGGATCGGGAGAATCCTGTTCCTAGCTCTGAGTTCCTCTCACAGAGCCAGGCCTGCTCACTGGGTCAGGCTACTCTGGTAGGTGGTCACCTCTGTCATTCCCTCTCTCCTGCTTCCCCTCACTCCCCTACCCTTCCCCCAGTCCCTGTGTGTCATCAGTGTTCCCAGAGGGAGCTCCTTTCAGAGTCTCCTTGAAGAAGCTAGGGCAGAGCTACAAGCTCTTGCCCATTCTTAGGGGGAAATGCAGCCCTGGTCCTCTCCACCTCAGCTTGGTGCAGGGGCTCAGCCTGCTAGCAGGGGAGACCCATTGGGCCCTCGGCCCACACCACCACCCCGCCTTCGCCGGGCTTCCAGCCGGAGGGACCCTGTTTATCCTGGGCCTGCAGAGCCAGCTCTGGAAATGGCTGGCTCCAAATGCCACCCCGGTACCCCAGCTGCCAGCCTCTGCCCAGCAGACCCCCCCAGCCAGCATCGGGCGATGCCACCAGGGCCTGCCAGCCAGGCAAACGTAAGTGGCTTTTGTTTTCTTATGGTGCCAGTGAGTGGTACTGAAAGGGCATGGAAATGGCCTTCAGTAGCCACTCTGTTCTCTCTCTCTTGCTTTCCCCTCCTCCCTCCTCTTTCTCTCTCTCACTTTTGTGGGTTAAATGCTGACAGTGGTACTATTGTTTTGACTGGGACACAGGCATGAACTTGGCAGAGCCAGGGCCTCACATGCCAACTGCCCTGCTGCCACTCTCCCTTCCCGTCACCTCTGTGCACATGCAGGGAAGCAAGGTGAATGGGAAGGGGTCATCCAGAGAAAATAATCTGGATGCTCAGATGAGGAACTTGGTTGCTGCCATCTCCCCCAAGGGACAGGGAGGACTGAGAGTAGCAGGTGGGAGGGTGAGAGGTGAGGTGTTACAGTGTAGTCTCCCCTAGAAGCAGCTGTTGGACCCACTGCCTTCACCGGATGCAAGCTGGTGACTCCATCCAAGCTGCAGCTTCATCCCCTGCGTGGCCTCCCAGCCACCCTGAACAGCCTGCCAGGCAGAACCTGTCACGCCTCAGTTCTCCCCATCTGTTTCCTCTTGCCTAAGGCTAGGCTGTAGGCCTTGTTGGAGGCTTCTCTAGAACCCCTCATGGGTGACTGCAAACAGATCTGGGGTGGGAGTACCTTTGGAGTTTTGTCTGAGATAATTCCCACCACTGTACACATGTTCTCAGAGAGGAAGTGAGGCCAAGGCAGGTTTCCTGATATTCCAGCTGTTCAGAACCAGAGGACTCAGGAGCCTGGTGTTGCCAAGCCTTGTACCAGGTTCTTCCCTGCCCAGACAGCTGCCTTGACGCTTTCTTCCTCAAATAGCATTTGCAGAGAAGGCACGTGTGTCTGAGTCATCTCTTCCATCTATGGGCTCTGGGTGCTCTGCTTTGGGTCGTTGGAACTTGTTGTGGATGTTCAGGAGTTTATCCAGGGCCAAGCTTCCCTGGGGACCATTTTGGTCAAGTCCCTTGTCATGGCCTGAGTGGTGGGACAAGGGAAACAGCTGCCTGCTCAGTGTACCACTAGGCTCCTGGGAGCATCTTCCAGAAAGCCCTCTGGTGGCCCAGCAGCACTGTGCACTGCCCATCCTGCTAGATTGAGTTTATCAGGCTCATCCCCTCTGGAAGAGGGTTTGGCCACACTCTTGTCCATCCTACGCAGGCTTCTGGCCTCAGTCTAAGCTTCAACTCCTATTTTTCAACTTGGCTCTTGATCTCCTAGGACCACAGATAAAATACATTCCTGGATGTCTCATATTTTATGTTTCTTTCACTGGTTTTTGGGTGGCCGGAAAGCCTTTGCCCCTGCAGTTTAAGAGTTTAGAGTTGGGAGTGGTCCCCTTGGGGAGGGGATGTCATGAGGGAAAGGGCACCGAGCCAGCTGCTTTTCTCTTAAAGGTGGGCTCACGGCCCCGTACCATCGCCAATGGACATGAGTTGTTTGAGGTCTCAGAGGAGAGAGATGAGGAAGTTGCTGCATTTTGCCACATGCTGGATATGTAAGAGTTAGCGGATGGGGCGGGGGGATTTGGGAGGGTGGTTGGGGCTGGGGAGGAGGGACACCCATTTCAGAACTTTCTTTAGGAAGGAAGAAGGGCGATATTTAATAAACCTCTTTATAGCTGTGGGATGTTTCCTACAACAGGTGTTTGCAGGTGTTTTGAGATTCCAGAAGTTTTACATTTTTAACAAAATCCACAAAAACCTCCGTCTAACAGACCAGTTATCCCCATCACTTTAGGCTCTTGTCCTCAGTTGCCCTCAAGAGCAAATGTACTTCAGGTAGCAATAAGAGTGTGCTCTGGAGCTAAGAGAGAAAGGAAATAGATTCAGAAAAATCCCCCATAGGGAGGACCAGGTTTGCTGGTCTGATAGAGCCTAGTGGAACCACTGAGACTATGGCCCCTAGCTGCCCTTCAGGTCTGGAATTGAACCCATACCTGTGGCTTCCAGCCAAACAAAAGACAGGCATATGAGTTGAACATTTGCCTGGGGTAGATATGCTTCTTGGAGAGAACAATCATGGGAGAAAGAAGGGCTGCTTATGCACAGGGAGACAGCTCAGGGGGCAGGAGTGCATGGAGGGATGAACACAGGGAAGAGGTAACTATAGGGAGGAAGTGGGAGGGGAGCTGTTGCATTGTGGTAAATTGTGGTCAATGTCATAAGACAAAGTGTATGTGAACTGCTGTATGGAAAGTGAATTTGCTCTGTAAATTTTCACCCAAATCACAATGAAAAAGGAAGAAAGAAAAATCCCCCCATAAACTTGACAGGGGAAGCTTTGTCCTTTTAGAACTATCCCTACTATTCTATTCTGCTTGTGAAATGTTTTGCAACTGTAGCAAATATTTCAGGAACACCGTTTCCCAGAGGAGTTTGCCCACTGCCCCCATCCTGGCCTGTAGACCTAGAGGGTCTGGTTGAGTGGGGACAGGTGAGGCCTTGGGTCAAAGGGCAGGAGGGTCCCAGCAGGCCTCTTCTCTGACTGCTCTCTTCTGAAGGCACAGCGATGGTCCTTCTCCCTCTCTTCCTGCACAGCCTTCGATCTGGCTCTGACATCAGAGACTACTCCCTCACTGGATATGTTTGGAGCACGGTCACTCCAAGCCCAGAGCACCTTGGGGATGAGGTAAACCTAAAGGTGACCGTGTTGTGCGACAGCCTGCGGGAGCCACTCACTTTTACCTGCAACTGTAAGTTAGGTGGGGATTGAGCATTCCTTGAAGTGGAATGGGGATGTTTGTGCCCTGGTCCATAGGATGCTTGTGGCTCCGATGAGGGGCAATGGGGAACCTCTTTTGAGGTACTGGCTCTAAGGCCAGTTTTTAGGTCCACAGTAATTTCCCTAACCCATTGATGATGCTAGAGAAGGCTTAGCTGGGATGGGGGATCAGGGTGGTGAAACTGAGCCTTGCCTGCTCCAGCACCCATTGTAATGGTTCCCCCACACACACTCTTCCAGGTTCCTCCACTGTAGACTTGCTCATCTACCAGACCCTGTGCTACACCCATGACGAACTGAGAGATGTGGATGTAGGTGACTTTGTGCTGAAGCCCTGTGGGCTGGAGGAGTTCCTGCAGAAGTGAGTAGACTGGTGGGGGCAAGCGGGGCAGGAGCTAGCATCTGCCTTTTGGATTAAGGGATTATGAGGAGGGTTCAGAGGGCTGGTGCTGGGATTTGGTCTGGCAGCTCTGATCCAGTCCCATAGTCAGGATCCCTGCTTTCTGGGCACACTCTCTGCCACATCACACTTTCCCCAGGAGCTTTGTCTTCCAGCAGGGTTGGCCGGCTTCCTGAGCCAAATCTGCTGTGGAAGGAGCTTGGAGCTGGGATTAGGCAAAGACTGGGTCATGTCTGCTTCCAGACTTCTGCATGTGGAGAAATGTGTATATGAGGAGAAAAAGAACCATGGCATTGTTACTCCTGCTGTAGATGATATGTGGCATCTTTATGGCGAGGGGCAGAAGAATGACTAGGCAGACGTGCCTTTGGGGAGTCTGGAGAAGAAATGATGGTTGTTTTCTACCTTCTCCTGCCAGCAAGCCTTCCCTCACCCCTTTTCCCAGCTGGTTCTCCTCTTCACCAGAGGCTCACCTCCAACACCTCCCCATCCAGTGCCCACTGCAGAAGGCAGCCTCTCTGGAAAGTCTGATGTGGACTGGCTGAGCCAATCCCCTTTCCACTTCCCTGGTTCTGTGGAGTGCAAGGTGAATGGAAGGCAGGGAGCAGATTAAGAGGTGAACCTCCCTCAGGTGGCACAGCCTGTGTGGCAGCTTGTGTAGCCAGCAGGAGGGCAGCAGACAGATAAGCGGATCAACTCTCCTCCCCCAAACTGCAGATTGGCTACTACCCACCACCTTGGGCCTGAGGGAGAGAGAGGCAGCCTGTGCTTCCTTCCCTTCTTAGAAGTGCCTATAAGTGCTACCCCTTGCTTTTTCTCTCTCACATACAGGTCTGGATGCAAGCATGATTCATCTGTGTCTTGAGCATAGGGCTGGCAAAACTAAACCAAACTCACTGCCATCAAGTCGATTCTGATTCATAGTGACCCCCATTGGGTTTTTGAAGCAGTAAATCTTTATGGAAGTAGATTGTCCAATAGTCCTTCCACAGAGTGGTGGATGGGTTTGAACTGCCAACCTTTTGGTTAGCAGTGAAATACCTTAGACACTGCACCACCAAAATAAATAGTAGGGCTGGTTGTTGTTGTTGTTATATGCCGTGGAGTTGGACCTGACCCATAGCAACCCCTCCTTGGGTTTCCGGGGCAGTATCACTACGGAAGTAGATTGCCCAGTCTTCCTTCCAAGGAGTGGCTAGTGGGTTTGAACCGCCAGCCTTTTGGTTAGCAGTCAAGTGCCTTAGGTACTGCGCTACTAGAGCTCCTATTAGGGCTGGTAGTAAGACTAAAGATTCATTTCTTGGCTGATCTCTTCAACCTTAAGGATATTGTGGGACTCTCTCTGGCCTCTGTGTCCTTGTCTGGAAAGCTGAGGGGATGGGTGCTGGCAGAACTCCAAGGGGCACCGTACTCACTACGCTGCTTGTTTGTGCTCTCCCCTGGAGGAATAGGAAGGAGTCCTAGATGCAGGGTGCCCTGGGAGAGAGAACCCAGGAAACCTGCACTGCTGCAAGGGAACAAGGGGCTCTGTGGGAAAATTTGAGCTCCTGGTCACACCCATATGGCTGGTTTGAATTCTGTCTTGCCACTTCTTTTTTTTTAGGATTTGGGTGAAGATTTACAGAGTA
The DNA here is from genome assembly GCF_000298275.1 of Orycteropus afer afer. Lineage (NCBI taxonomy): Eukaryota > Metazoa > Chordata > Mammalia > Tubulidentata > Orycteropodidae > Orycteropus > Orycteropus afer. The sequence continues at coordinate 843,517 of NW_006922159.1, forward strand.
AATTCACTTTTCATACAGCAGTTCACATATATTTTGTCCTATGTCATATGTCATTGACCAAAATTTACAATGCAGCAGCTCCCCTCCCACTTCCTCCCCATAGTTACCTCCTCCCAGTGTCCATCCCTTCATACTCTTCTGCACCCTGAGCTATCTCCCTGTGCATAAGCAGCCCTTCCTTCTCCCATGATTGTTCTCTCCAGGGTGTGTGTCTACTTGAGGTAAATGTTTAACTCACATGCCTGTACTTTGTTTGGCTGGAAACCACAGTTGTGGGTTCAATTCCAGACCTGAAGGGCAGCTAGGGGCCATAGTCTCAGTGGTTACACCAGGCTCTATTGACCAGCAAACCTGGTCCCCACCTTCTTTTTTTTTTTTTGCCTCCAAATGATTTTGAGTTTTGTTCTACATTGTTCTCCCTCTCTATGCAGGATCTCCTACATCCCTTCCAAGTGGATGGCAGTGGTAGCTGGGCACCATCTAGTTCTTCTGGTCTCATAGTTGTATAGGTTGCAGATCAGATGGTGTACCAGTCGCTAGGACTGATTGTTTCCATTAATTTTGGTTTTCTTCTTTCTTCTTGACGAGGAGAGACCCGTTGTTGCATCTAGATGGCAGCTTCCTAGCTTTTAAGGTCCCTGTCTTGCCACTTCTTAGTTGTGAAACTCTGACCTTCCTTTTCTTCTGTAAAATGTTGTGAGGATTAAATTGGAGAATGACTCAGTGGGCAATTAACAAATAATAGGAAGACTCAAAAACCCACTGCCATGGAGTCAATCTGACACCTAAAGACCCTATAGGACAGAGTAGTACTGCCCCCATAGAGTTTCCAAGGCTGTAAATCTTTAAGGAAGCAGACTGCCTCATCCCACAGAGTGGCTGGTGGGTTTGAACCACTGACCTTTTAGTTAGCAGCCCAATGCTTTAACCACTGTGTCACCAGAGCTCTTTTTAGCATGAAAGGGCCTATCCAAAGAGAGGAATGGTTGAGGATCTATCTGGAGTAGATTAGACTGTCATCTCCCTCATGGCTCCCCTATTCCTGGGGTCCCTGAGTCCAGAGGTGGTGAGTAACCTGTCAGGTTCTTGACTTCCTGCCAAGACCCAGGAGGAATGTTCTGCATGAGGTGGACCAGGATGGTTCTTGGCCATGCCCATGCCTCTTCAGTTCTAACCTGAATGCACACAGGAAAGCTTTCCACAGAGAAGGTCAAGCAAGTCCCCAGGAGACCTGTGTCCCTGACTTCCAGGCACCACCCTCTCCTTATTAGGCTTTTCTGTTTTTTCCTACCCCAGAAAAGCTGATTCCTAACCCAGAGTCCCCGGGTGGCGTGAACAGTTAAGTGCTTGACTACTAACTGAAAGTTTGGTGATTGGAACCCACCCGGAGCCACTGGGAGGACAGGCCTGATGATCTGCTTCTACTCTGCAAGCATGGAGTCCCCATTTGTTTTTGGTAACTGAACCAGCCCCCAGGCCATGGAGCACAGACCTTTGCCCTAGGTTAAGGTAGAAAAGACCCTCTGGGGTTTCCAGAGAACTGCTAGCTCCCAAAGAGGCCCTCAGATCTCCTACCCCTGCCTAGTAGGAGGAGTTGATAGCAAGGGGGAAGCTGCAGGCCAGGGTGCTGGCTGCTCTCTGATAAGAACCTTGAGACAGTCTCGGGGGAGGGTTGGGTTTCCTGCTACCTCCCCTACCCTTACCACACTCTTCCTTCCTCCCAGGACACTCCCATAGACCTACCCCACAGCCTGGCCTCTCCACCCCCTGGTTTTGGCTGCAGCTCAATCTTAGCAGGTTGGAGCCAACATGGGAGCCCTGAATTCATAAGGATGTAGAGAACCCCGTTAAGTCCTAGCTGGACCTAGATTGACCTTGGGCCCTGGAACCTCTGTCATCATCTCCACATACCCGCCCCCTTTGCTTCAATCCACTCCCTTCCATATCTGGCTTAGATTCCCATTTCTGCTGAGGAAGGAAGTCCCTTTCCGGCTTCTGTTACCCAATTGTTGGGACCCAGCCAGCCTGAATCGCTGCCTTGGAGGTGGGACTCACACTCTGCCCCTTATCTTGGGCTTCCTTTCTAAGATGTGATTTGGGGGGAGAGTTGCAGAGGGACTCCCTAGGCTCCTTCAGCTTCCTGAAATGGAGGGGCCTCGTGTAGGCACTTTAACAGTGGGAAGTATGCAGGTGGGTGTTTCTCAGGAAATCTGCAGAGATTTTTGTGGTTATTCATAATCAGGCAGAACCCCCAGGGATAGGAAGCAGAATTTGGGTGGGCTTGGAGATAACAGATCTGGAATCTTGGTGGGATTGCTTTGTTTTGCCTCAATACCCAGTTGGTACCAGTAGGGAGTGGGAGACTCAGGACCACAGTGGAGAGAGGGTGTCAGTTACTGGGCCCTCACACCTGAGCCCCAGCTGACTGTCAGCCTGTCACCTCATGGTTATTTCAAATATCAAAGCCAAGAGAATAGGGTTTAAACAGCTTCCTCTTGAGAAGTTCCTCTGTTCCCTACTCTCTCCAGCAGCTCCCACCCCTGCAGTAAACCAGTGATAACAGTATAAGTAATAAGTACTGAGGAGAGTCACTATTTGTACAAATCAAAAGTTAATTGTATTAAATTCCCTTTGTTTAGACAGACCTCTCTCTACTCTTTCCCTTAAGCTCTACCATGACATTTTCCAGGAGCATAAGTACTATTCCCTCACCTCCACCTTTATCCTGATTTTCTCTCCCCAAATCTAATGTATACATCTCCCTTCCCACTGAGTCTCCGGGATGCTAATGGTCTTCTCTTACCCCACCAGCAAGCATGCCTTGGGAAGCCATGAGTACATTCAGTACTGCCGGAAGTTTGACATCGACATTCGGCTACAGCTGATGGAACAGAAGGCTGTACGCAATGACCTGGCTCGGACGGTTCGTGTATGGGGAGGCTGATGGTTGTACAGAGCTGGGAAGGTGGAGTGGGCATAGGGTGACTTGGACATGTTGAGTGACAGGTAGGAACACTGGGCTAAGATAAGGGCACCAGCCTTCTCTGAATAGTATACTGCTTACACAGGTGAATGATGACCAGAGCCCTTCCACCTTGAACTACCTCGTCCATCTACAAGAGAGGCCAGTGAAACAGACCATCAGCAGGTGAGAGTGGGAGCCATCTTGGCTCTGGTCTGAAGCAGAACTATGAAGGGAATCCAGTGGATCCCTTGCTTGCCTTCTACCAGGCAAGCAGGGATTCTTGCAGGTGTCAGGGCTTGAAGCCCAAAAGTTTAGTCAGGGAAGCTCCCCACTCCATGGCATGTTACATCTCTTTTCTTTAGGCAAGAGATGGTGAAGTAGAAAAGACTCTCCCTCTTCAGTCTTTATGGAACATATCGAAAGACGGGAACCTCTTTAAACCAGAGTCTGATTCCTGAGCTGAGGAGACAGAGGGAGGGAATGGGTCCTCCAGTGTACTGGGTCCTACCTGACCTCTCCTATGACTTTTTTTCCTGCCCCCAACTCCCCAGACAGGCCCTGAGTCTTCTGTTTGACACTTACCACAATGAGGTGGATGCCTTCCTCTTGGCTGATGTGAGTACAAACCATGGGGGCTGGCCCAGCTGCAAAAGCTCCTCCTCCTCTTCCCCAGTCCTCCTAGGACCAGCCAACACTATACAGGATCTGAAATGGATACTGAAACTGTCTAGCAGAGCACTTCTTTTCATCCCCCTAGCTCATGGGAAGACCAAGACAGCATGCTGCTGGGCAGCTGGCAAGTTTGTAGAAAGCAGCTCTGCTACTCTGTAAAAGTAGGTCAGGAGGAACTGTGCCCTGATCCCTATCTCTGGAGTAAGCTGTCTCTCAATCTAGGGGACATAACGTTGTCTCCCAGCAGCTGTACTTGAGTGTGCACTGGAGTGTGCTTCCTATGAGCAGTGCCCATCAGCCTCTGATGTGTGAGTGGTGTGCTGATGTAACAGGAGGCAGAGGTTCCTGAATGCAGGGAGGGGCCAGGACTTTCACCACTGAAAGCAAGTAGCACAGCTCCTAATAGCATTCCCTTTAGCGTTTCAAGCCTTAACATGCCTGAAAAACATTTGCCCCAAATGTCTTTGTGCCAAAGAGACTCAGACAGTGATCTTCAGAACACAATCCCTGTCTCATTGATCCATTTAACAGTAACCATAGATGCTTCTCTTTTGGGAGTGCAGCATTATATCTAGTCCAGCCCTCTACCCACTGCCAGAACCCGTTCTCTAGCAGCCCTCTGGCTATGCACAGTGATGAAGGGAGAGTCTCTGAACACCTGTTATATGCTAGTCTGCCTCTATGTTAGTGGCTGCTGGAGACAGAGAGGTGTAAGAATAGTCTTAGTCTTCAGTGAGCTTGCGTTCTCGTTAGCAAAATGAGATAATAACATTAAGTGATCAGTAGACAGAAGAAGATGGCAATGAGTTAATCAGCAGCTCTTGGAGGGCAGTAAAGAAGGGGAATGTGTAGGGCTAAGGCATTCAGGGAAGGAGCCCTGGTGGTACAGTAGTTAAGCACTTGGATGTGAACTGAAAGGTTGGCAGTTCAAGCCCACCAGCCCCTCGCAGAAGAAAGCTGTGGCAGTATGCTTCTGTAAAGATTACAGCCTTAGAAACCATGGGGCAGTTCTTCTCTGCCCTGCTGGGTTGCTATGAATTGAAATAGACTCAATGTCAGTGGGTTTTGATTTAAAGTATTCAGGGAAGGCTTTGTGAAGAAAGTAGGATTTTAACTGGTCCATGATTTAAATTTATGTAGGACACAGGACAGATGAGGGGATTCCAAATATGAAAACTGCAGGAACAAAAGTACAGAGGGGAAGGTGTGGGTATGGCATGGCTATGGAACTGAGATGAGATTTGTCTAGAAATTCTATGGAGAAAGTTCTGAGAAATAAGGCTGAGTGGGCAAGGCTCAATGTGAGCTCTTTGGCCTCTTTGCTATTCCCTGTAGATCAGTTTTCTTATGTGTCCCTAGGGGAGACTGTGTGTATTTGCCACAAGTCAGTGGGAAATGAAAGAGGGAGGCTGGGAGTGAGAGGATGTTTGGGGGAACGGCTGAAGGGAAAGTTGGGCCTGGTCCATTTAAATTTAGTGGGAGAGATTTTACACTGATGCTTGAAAATAAAGCATGGATTCCACTAGTTCTGAGACCCATAAGCCCCGGTTTCTCCCAACTCATTGACCTGTTCCTTCCAAGACAGGGGTGAGGGTGGAGCATTGGAGGCTGAGAGTGCTAGCCTCACATGCTGCCTCCCACAGGGGGACTTCCCACTGAAGGCCGACAGGGTGGTCCAATCCGTCAAGGCCATCTGCAACGCCCTAGCTGCTGTGGAAACCCCAGAGATCACCAATGCTCTCAACCAGCTGCCCCCCTGCTCTTCCCGTAGGCAGCCTAAAAGTCAGAAGGTAAAGGGCTTAGGCAGTAGGAAGGGAAAGGGGGAGAGGGGAACATTCATTCACAAGTTACTGAAATTGCCCCATGGCTAAAGTGGTAAGTATCCACTTACACAAAAACTCTTTATCTGTACCTCCATTTTTATAATTCAACAGTTTAATCACAAGAGTTCTTAGAAAATAAATGCTGTCTTTCAGAGAATGATGGTGGGTAGGGTCTCCTCCTGGGACTGATGCCCATGAGTGAGTCCAGGCCAGCAAAGGCTTAATTCACACCCCTGAGACACTGCCTGGCAGTGTGCATATCCATTGGGTTGCAAAACCAAGCTAGGAGAAAGATCTCCCCAGAGCCAGGCACTCCTCCTCCCTCTTTCAGGGGTGACTCCACTGTCTGTCATAGAGACAATGCCCCCAAACTGTGATCTGCAGCACGGAGAGAGTTAGGATGTCTCATCTGGGTGGACACCATGGTCTTATCCTATGTCTGGCTCAGACTGTCCATCACACAGAACTGCTACAAACCATGACTCTATCCTCTCTGGGGAATCTCCGCTCCTCAAATTTCAGCCCAGCATGGTCCAGATGAGCGCAGCTGCTAACAGTCCTTCTTCCAGCTGTGGCAAAAAAGGCCATGGCCCTGAAGTTCCTCTCCCTCTTTCTCCCCAACAGGATCCCAGTGTCTTGGCTGTGAGGGAAAACCGAGGTAAGGGAATTACTTTCTGTCTTCATCTACTAGGGGTGGCTGAAAACTGTGATCTGTGCCCAGATTCCTTTTTCTCCCCAGCCCCCTTGATTTATGTGGCTGAATCTGCCTGTGTGTGTGTGTGTGTGTGTGTGTTTTCCTATATGAGGTGTGAGCACAGCTGGGGAGCATATTTCTTTCCACCAAGTGTTCTCTCATTATTTTTACTAGTTATTCCTTGTGGTGTCCCTGGGAGATGGTGATGAGGTGGAATAAGTGTGGGGGTGGGGGTGGGAGGCAGGGCTAGCCCTGGGATCCAGATGGGAAAACTCCCACTTGGTTAGGTTGTGATTATTCTCCAGGCAGCTCATAACCCCTAGGTTTCCAATTTAGAATGGGCCTTGGGAGAAGATGATAAAGAATTTTTCACTAGGATTTCCCCTATTGAGTCTTGCAAGCAGAACTTGCAAAGCCCATAGTCCTGGGATTCTTACAATAGTAAAATGTCCCCAAATTTATTTTGGGAATCAAAAGAATTGCCACTATTTTATTTTGCCAAGCAAAGACTTTAAAAAAAAAAACCAAAACCTGTGATCATTATTTTATCATCATTTCTTCAAACAAATGACATTTTAACACTAAGTTGCAATAAGTACAAGGAAGGACCCTGTTTAAAACTAAAAAGCTCCTAACATTGTCCTGCTTTTTTTTCCTCATTTCTTCACAGACAGGTGAACTTTGCCATGTGTATTAGAAACTGAGTGACATTGGGGTCTGCTTCCATAAAGATATACAACCTTGGAAACCCTATGGGACAGTTCTACTCCATCCTATAGGGTTGCTATGAGTCAGAATCGACTCAGCCTTGGTGGGTTGGTTTGGTTTGGTCCCAGTCTATCCCATCCTACTCAGTGCCAAGGCACCAAGAAGGAGTTTGCTGAAGCCTCACATGTTTTCCTGTTGACTTTTTTTTTCACAGAAAAAGTGGTAGAAGCCCTGACAGCTGCTATCTTGGACCTGGTGGAGCTATACTGCAACACATTCAATGCAGACTTCCAGACGGCTGTACATGGGAGCTGCAAGCATGACCTGGTCCAGGAGGCCTGCCACTTCTCCGGGCCCCTGGCTTTCACTGTCTATGCCACCCACCGCATTCCTATCACCTGGGCCACCAGGTGAGCTCAGGCTAAGTGGCCTCTAGGGAGGGACCTGGGTTTGATTTGCTGATGGTGTTTCCTGTCTGCAGGTAACCACTGTTTTAAGTTTTAGGATATGTGGCATGGTGGTGCAATCTGGCTGAAGGGGGGTGGTAGGGAGAAGTGTGTGAGGGGAACCTGGGCTGGGACATCCCAGGAGATGGAGAGAGAAGGTCCGCTAGATGGCGAAGGGGCTTTAGAGCTCAGATGTTGCCATTTCCTCTCAGTTCTGGGTGTGTCAGCATCCCCAGCCCCCTCTCCATCCAAGGCCAGCTGATGGAGACAGGGCGACAGATGGCCAGTTCCCAGATAGAGTGCATGCCCCACGGCCAATGACTGCACGCCCCTATCAATGCACAATGGGAGGGGGCGGGGAGGGGGGCAATGACCCTTTGTCTGGGGTTCCCCAGGCTGCAGTGGTAGGTGGAGGGGGAGGTTCATTTGGTAAGCCTGGCTCCTGCAGGATCCCCAGCATCCAAGTCCTGGGGGAAAAGCACTGGGCCCCACCCCAGGCCCTTCCTTTTCCTCCTTCCCCTCCCTTCCCCTCTCTCTTTGTTCCTTGCTTAATATATTCCTCTGGGCCATTGGAGGAGAACAAAGGAGGCAGCCTGGGAAACCAGGGCCTTCTCTGACCTCTTCTGTCAGGCACCTGTCACGAGCCACAGGGACCCCCATGTGTTGGCATTCATGTTGGCATATGTCGCTTTTCTCCCCCACCCTCTCCGCCCAAGAGATTGCATGCAAGTGCGCGTGTGTACACACATACATACGTATGCACACACAGGCATGCTGACACATATGCGCACACATGCACACAGAGACATCTGATAGGTTGGTCTGCACCTGTAAGGAAGAGGTTAGACCTGTGCCCAATAAAGGAAGAAAACTACCAGGCCCAGCATGGAACCCGAACCATGCAGAAGAAACCAGATTGAGTTGTTTCTCTCAGAAAAAAGAAAGGAAAAAAAAAAAAGAAAAAGAAAAGCCAAACACTTCCTTAAGTCCAACTTGGTTGTCCTTGTCCCCTGACCTCAAGTCACAGTTCCCAGAGACTGAGAGTTTTACCAGGAGAAATGGAATTTGATGTTAGAGGACACATTGGTTTGGGTGATTGAGATCTGGTTTGGGTGCCGGGTGTCCTGACCTGCTCCCTTTCTATGGCAGCTATGAAGATTTCTACCTTTCCTGCTCCCTCATCCATGGTGGCAAGGAGCTTTGCAGCCCCCTACAGACCCGAAAGGCTCACTTCTACAAGTACCTCTTCCATCTCATCGTCTGGGACCAGCAGTAAGCCATTCCCCTAGGCTCCAGTGCCAGGCCACTGCAGACCTGCTACTACTCCTCATGCGTGCCTCTGATGCCAGACTGAAACTTGGGCTCACAAGGGCTGAAACCCAGGCTCCATCACTAACCTTAACCAGACAAGTTATTCAACTTTTAAGTTCCCATTACTTCCCTAGCTCTTAAATGGGGCAAGTATAATTTCTACCTCTCAAATTGTTAGGCGGATCCAATGAGAAGTATTCATAAAGGCTCTTTGTAAGCCATAAAGGACTGTATAAACCATTTTATTTTGATCTTGCCTTCTAAACAGTCCAAATGATTCTTAACTTGTCCTTCTTCCCAAAGTTTCCACAGAATAGAGAGAAGGGACCATGCTTTTTCCCTTACAGATACAGAAGGGAAGGTTGTCTAGGGGAGAGAATAATGGGCCTGAAGCCACAGGAGTAAGGCTCTATTTCTAGCTCCATCTCTAATGCTAAGGTCTCTCTAGCCTCTCCGTGCCTCAGTTTATCAAACTGAAAAATGGAGGATATCTGTTTAATTCAAAGGAAGTTGTGGCACTGAAATGAAATAGGCAGATTATGAATATGAAACCATAATCACCATTTACTAACAACAATAATGTTAATAAATAGTCATCAGCCAAGTGAAGCAGGAAGGAAATGGGGGCGAGGGTGCCTTGAATGGTGGTGTTGCAGGTGTTAGTGTGCCCTGGGCCTGGTCTGTGCTATGTTCTGTCCTCCTTTCAGACAGGCAGAAATCCCCTTTTTCGCTGCCTCCACCCTCACTTCCCCAGACTGACTATCAGGGTTTGTCTGACCCTCATGTGTACAGCAGAACTGCAATTTAAATATTTGGGGTGCAGGTAAAAGAGGTTGAGGAGAGTGGGGGTGAGGTCAGGGTGCAGAAACAGGTAAATGAGAAGTCTGTGGAAATGCTCTGAGCGTTGAGTCATTCTACAGATGGACAACTGAGGAGTCAGACCCTCTCTTTCCTTCACATTTTATGTAATTCTTAGAGCAATAATGTTGTCCCTGAAAGACCTTAATCAAACCACCTCCAGAATAAACTCCTTGGAGGCATGGAATAGGTGCAATAAATGCCTTTTGAGCTTCACCATCTCCTTGGGAGTCTTTGGCCTTAATTAGGGTTGCTACATTGTGCTCTGGACCAGGTAGACCCAAAACATTAAGCAGCCTACTTGCCCAGTCTAAGCCCTGTCCTACCTCAGCTTTCTTGCTCTGGGCCCCCAGGGCCTGGCTCATTCTACTTCCTATCTGAGGTCTCTATATTTGAGCCTGTAGGGCTGGTCCCCTGCCTGCAACTTGGTGAAGGGGATCATCCCAGCAATCCTATCTAAATGTCCTGTGTGAGACCTCTTGGCCCCTTCATGGTACCAAGGCATTTGGTACGGTGCAGATGGTACAGTGAGTTCCGAGCACAGGCTTTGGGGCCAGATATCCTCCCTTAGTTATTGTCACTATGACCTTGTATAGGTCATTTCATCTAAAATGGAGATGATACAGTAAAATTTGTGAAAGCCAATACTGGTATAAGACAGAAACCTGTGAGAGAAGGAAAACTCAAATATTCCCCACTAGTAGGGAGAGCTCCAGTGGTGTAGTAGTTAAGGTACCTACCAGCTATTCTGTGAAAGGAAGATGAGGCAGTCTGCTTCTGTAAGGATTTACAGCCTCGGAAACCCAATGGAGGTTGCTATGAGTCAGAATCAAGTTGATGGCAGTGAGGTGTTTTTTTTTTTTTTTTTTAATAGAGTGAAAATGATAAGAGAAGAACAGGGAGGAGAGGAGATTCAGGGCTGCAGCCAATAGAGTAGCAATCCTGACTGATCCCAGGTGTAAGCCCGTGGTGTAGGTTTCAGAATCCCAGATATACTCAAGGACTAAGAGGTGGCCCTGGCTCATTCTAGGGGTTTCAGTTAGAAAGTTAAGACTCTCATTAGAAAGTCTCACTCCACTTTTCCTCTTCCTTCTTGGGGGAAAAGAAAGGCATCAGGACCATCTCAGTCTCCCCTTTACTATGGTGTCAGCTGATTCTCTCTCCCACTGCCGCAGTAGAGGGATCAGCTAACTCTCAAAATAGGCCCGGCAGCCACGCTCTGCCACCTCTGGCCAAGCCCTGGACTGGCATGTCTGCTGGCTGCTGGCGGGGCCCTAATTATAGCTATGGGCCCCCCAGGGTAGAAGCAGCTGGGCCAGAGCTGGGCTCCACCAGTCTCTGGCAGGAGGGAGGGAGAGCCTCACTTAGGTAGAGATTCCCTGGAGGAGTAAGGGGCTGCTGTGAGGGAGGCTGCTTTATCCTGAGACTGCTGACCTTCGGGGTGGCTGCCCTGCCTCTGTGCCCTCTGGCTAGAAGCTACTGGGCCCTGGGCCTGCCGTCAGGGTGTGACTGTGAACTTTGGCCCAGGGACAGCTTCCCCAAAGGTAATGTGGGTCCTCCCTCCCTTTCCACAGCTCTCCTCCCCACCCTACCACACCCCATCCGCAGCTCCTTATCCCGAGCTTAGAGGGAGTGGCTGGGTGTGGTTCAGGCTAAGCAGTCATAGAGAACATCTGGGCCTGGGCAGTGGCGAGTTCTTATGTGTGTCAGTTCTCTCCACCTTGCCAATTCACTTTTTTACCAGCTGGGGAATTGGAGGAGCCTCTTCTCTTTATGCCTTTGGCTTTGCAGATGTTTCATGGGAGAATAAACCATCTTGTGCCTCTGGGGCTAGATGGAGAGGGGGAGGTGAGAGGACACATTACCGGGCAGGGGTGAGGGGTGCCTTCGGGAAAGGGTGAACTGAGGGCAGAGAACTTAGTGCTGCTTCCGGGTTGCTCTCAGCTAGGGAAATGGGAGAGGGATGGGGATGGTCAGAATGAAGGGGGTGACCCTCTACAGAAACCCTAAGTCAAGAGAAGGAGTAGAGCTTGCAGTTTGGAATGTGTAGTCACCTATACTCTGACATGGCTGTGTCTAAGCGAGCTCTGTCCAGTCACCATGGGCAGCCTAACAGTCAGAGCTGTTCTCCTCACTCTGTGGAGGGGGTCACAGCCGCGACCAGGCTGTGGTGTTGGGAGAATCCATGGAGGCTTTGCCTGTTGCCTGGGACCTATGTTGGTCCTTCAGGGTGGCTTCCCCGGGATGTATGTCTGACCCCCTGTGAGCAAGCGTGGATTTTCAGCATCCTTTCTACCTCTTGAACCACCTGTCCCTTGCAGTCCCAGAGGTGGTACCTACTGACTTGGCTTCCTGTCTTTCTAGGATATGCTTCCCCGTGCAGGTGAACCGGCTGCCTCGAGAGACCCTGCTATGTGCCACCCTCTATGCTCTGCCCATCCCCCCACCCGGGAGCTCCTCAGACACCAATAAGCAGCGGCGGGTACCCGAAGCCCTGGGCTGGGTCACCACCCCGCTCTTCAACTTCAGGCAGTATGTGGGCTACAGGGCAGTGGCTTCTCAGCTGTGGAAGGGAGGAGAGGTCACAGAGAGGGGCCCAGCTGCTATAATGGCCAGTATCCCTCAAGAGGGCTGGTCATGGGGGTGCTCACCAACAGAGAAGAGTGGGTCCCAGCCCTGGCAGGAGGGGATCAAAGCACAAAACTAGTAACCAGGACTGTTGATGTAACCAAGAGCTGCTGGGCAGTACTGGTGGCACAGCACTGTTGTGGGGGAGGGGCCGTGGAAAAGCAATACTCGGATAACATGCCATCTGGTCTTGTCATTGGAAGGGCCTTAGAGGTCATCTAGTCCAGCCTCTCTACTTCATGAAGGCATCCCTGCCACCAGGTCATCCAGTCCATGGTACGGTTAGCTTGGAAAGACTTACTGTAGGGTGAGAGCTCTGATAGCAGGACTTTGCAGAAGGAAAAGGCCATAGTCTGTGGGGCTAGAGAGTTGGGAGGTGTGGGTGGTGGCTTCAAACAGAAAAGGTAGATTTTTGGATTGGGGGGGGGAAATATCTGCTTAGCCAAATTTCTTTTGTTGGCTCATCTCACCCTCCATCCTCCTTAGAGTGCTGACCTGTGGCCGGAAGCTTCTGGGATTGTGGCCAGCGACTCAGGAACACCCTAGTGCCCGATGGAGTGCACCTAATTTTCACCAGCCAGACAGTGTCATCCTGCAGGTGAGATTCCAGCCTCAGTTCTTCCCTCTTACCCACCCATCAGGAACCACTCCAGAGTAAGTACCAAGTTCTCCCCTTGGAGGTTTGTCGTGGGACAGTAGAACATGCTAGAAATTTGGCCATGAGCTGATGATGTCACTGAAACAACTGAGTATGGTTAGACCTGAGTTAGGGGGGTGAGCTCTGTGCTCTCTATCTCCCATCTTGTAGAGGTCAACTTTGATTTCAAGGACCCTGAAAGTCAGGTCTGAGACTCTTCCAATGCAGGGCTCAGCCAGCTTTCTGGAGTCCCTTGTATCAAGCCATCTTGCTGCTAAATCTGATCAAAGTTAAGCTGTCCCCTCTTGGGGCTTCAGGGAGAGCCCTCCCCTAGTCAGTCACTCGGTGCTTTAGTGGGGTAGACCCATTCTTCTGGGTGGGGGTGGGGTGGGGAGGAGCTGGTTAGGTCTGAGATCCAGTTACCAGTTCCCAACTCTTCTTCCTGGTGCTCAGGAAATGCTTTGACATGAAATATAGAGTATCAGAGTTGTTATGGAATGAAATAGATACAGAATGACAGCTCTCTGAAGCCGCTGTTTTGTCTGTCTTACTTGCTTACTCTGTCTTCAGGGCCTAGAACAATGCCCAGCCCATATTAAGGTTCAGTACACATTTTGTGAATGAAATAATTAGGACTCTTACTGAGAACTGGTTCACTCCCCTCTGATACCCATTTTAAGAGGATGAACAAACAACTGGAAGCCTAGAAATGGGACCCAGTCTGACACACCTTGGAGTTGGGGGACCTTTACCTGCCATATTGTTTCATATCCCATGAGGCAAGAATGCCCTGCAGGGCCACACCGAAGGCTCTCTAACCTCAGTTGGACACTCCCAGTGGCTTTGCCTGGTGGCTTTTCTATTCATAGTTCTGGGTTGAGGCTGGTCCCTTCACCAAGATGCATCTCTACCCAGCCTGTTCCTCATTGGCATGTTGTTTTATTTTTATAATATGAAAAAAATTATGGTAAATATATATAAGATTTGCTATTTTAACTACTTTTAAGCATAAGATTTGTTGGCATTAATCACATTCCCAATGTTGTATAGCCATTGCTACTATCTATTTTGAAACATTTATATTACCCCAAACAGAAACTATGTACCTATTAATAACTCCCCATTAGTGGCAGAGTGGTTAAAGCATTTGGCTGCTATCCAAAAGGTCCATGGTTCAAACCCACCAGCCACTCTGCAGAAGAAAGATGAGGCAGTCTGCTTCTGTAAAGAGTTACAGCCTTGGAAATCCTACAGGGCATTCTACTCTGTTCTATAGGACCACTATGAGTCAGAATCAACTTGAAGGCAGTGGGTTTAGGTTTTGATCCCCTTGCCCCAGCCTCTAGTAACCTCTGTCTCTATGTGTTTGCCAATTCCAGAGATTTCATAAAAGTAGAATCAGAAGAATATTTATCCTTTTGTGCCTGGCTTTTTTTTTTTCACTCAGCATGTCTTCTTTTTTAAATTTTTATTGTGATTTGGGTAAAAGTTCACAGAGCAAATTCATTTTCCATATGAGAGGCATTTCATGCACATTTTGTGTTATGACATTGATTGCAATGCAACAGCTCTCTTCCCACTTCCTCCCCATAGTTACCTATTCCCTGTGTCCTTCCCTCCCACGCTCTGCCTACTCCCCCAGAGCGATCCCCTGTACAAACACTGCCCTTCTGTTCTCCCACAATTGATCACTCCAAGGAGAGTATTTACCTGATATAAATGTTCACCCCCTATGCCTGTCTGTTGTTTGGCTGGAAGCCACAGGAGTGACTTCAGGACCTGAAGTTGCAGCTAGTGGCCATAGTCTCAGGGGTTTCACCAGACTCTATCATCAGACCAGCAAACCTGGTCTTTTTTTTTTTTTTTTTTTTTGTGTTTTGTTCCACATTGTTTTCCTACTCTATCCAAGATCTCCTATACCAATCCCCCTCCAAGTGGTTGACAGTAGTAGCCAGGCACCATCTAGTTCTTCTGGTTTCATGGTCATATAAGTGGAGGATTGCATGGTCCACTAGCCCCTTGGACTGATTGTTTCTATGTGTCTTTGGTTTTCGTCATTCTTCTTTGCTCTGGATGAGGAGAGACCCATTGTTGCATCTAGATGGCTGCTTGCAAGTTTTTAAGACACCAGATACTACTCACCAAAGTAGGATGTAGAACAATGTTTTTGCATAGTGTGTTATGCCAGCTGAGCCTGATGTCCCCAGCAACCATGGTCCCAAGCCCACAGGTCCAGCTACTCACTCCCTCTGGGTAGCTGGCTGTGGCCAAGAAGTGGCTACGACCTTGTCCCTTGTCAGCTCTACTATATACCCAGACATTCTTACAGCACATACAAATGTTGTTATTATGTGCCATCGAGTTGGACCCAACTCACAGCGACCCCTCCTTGAGTTTCTGAGGCAGTATCACTATGGAAGTAGATTGCCCAACCTTCCTTCTGAGGAGTGGCTGGTGGGTTTGAAGTGCCAGCCTTCTGGTTAGCAGTCAAGTGCCTTAGGTACTATGCTAACAGAGCATGTAAAAACGTTATCTGCCAATCCTATACATGGTCATGGACACACTCTCCCCTGCCTCGACATATCTGATCATTCATCCTGTCTGCCCATCTATCCACCTGTAGATCAATGTTTGTCATCACCGACAATGCAGTACTATACATGCAAAAGGGTTCATCTTTGTTGTCTATACCTCCTGTGTACCTCTCTATGTCTTCCTCTTCCTCGGTGCCACGGTGTTGATCATTTACCTTTGGTACATTGCCTTTGCCTTCACACAAATCACTACTTGTCTCTACCTATCTAGCAGTGTTCCCTTTCCTCCCCTCCAATCCTTGGTAACCAACAAAGAACATTTCCTTCCATATATAAACCTTTCCTTGACTTTTTACAATAGTGAACTAATACAGTTTTTGTCCTTCTGTGATTGACTTATTTCACTCAGCGTAATGTTTTCAGGGCTCATTTATGTCATAGTGTGTATCAGAACTTCATTTCTGTTTATAGTTGGATAATATCCCACTGTATGTGTGTCCCACTTTTGTTTATCCATTCAGCTGTTGACAGACATTTAGGTTATTCTGCCTTTTGGCTATTGTGAATTGTGTTTCAGCAAACATTGGTGTACACTTGTTTGTCTGAGTCACTGTTTTCAAGTCCTTTGGGTATACAGCTAGGAGTGAAATTGCTGGGTTCACTTGTCCCTTTTCTCTTGCTCTCTTTTCTTTCCTTCCCATTTCTTACTGAAAATTACAGTTGGAAGAGACTTTAGAGATCACCAAGTCCAACTGTGTTATTTTACAGAGAACCTGAGGGAAGGGAGAGAGGGAAAAGGCAGGAGTGCTGGGGGAGAGAGAGAAGCTGGAGACCCCAGATGGTTGGCTACCCCCCCTCACACTGGCTCTTCTCATTTCTCTACTTCTCTGATCCCATTCACCAGATTGACTTCCCCACCTCAGCCTTTGACATCAAGTTCACCAGTCCCCCTGGAAACGAGTTCAGCCCCCGCTATGAGTTTGGCAGTCTCCGGGAGGAAGACCAAAGCAAGCTTAAAGACATCATGCAGAAGGAGTCCCTGTACTGGTGAGGCCCAGGGCATCCCCTGTGCATGGCACAGGTCCCCCACCAAGTTTGTTACTTCTGTTGGACACTCTCTTACTTCTCAGCACCAAGTTCCTGCCTTCTGCTTTAGGAGTGGAGGTGGGATAGGGTGAGCATTGCCAGCTAGGCTGGAAATGGTAAAGAGAAGGCCTTGTGGGGGCCAGTCGCCTGCCCTTTTCCATGAGCTGATACTAGGGAAAATGGAGCAGAAATTAGACCTGGGTGTGCCCATCTCCATGCTGAACACTTGGCCCAAACTTTTTCCTGAGAGGACCAGAGCTTTGCTCCCCACTCCAGATATACTGTCTTCCTTGCTGTCCACTGGGGCAGCTGGCTACTGTCCTCAGCACCCTGCCCCCCACCTCCTACCCCTCCCATGCCCACAGTCTTTGCATTACTCTGGCCCTGTCACTTTCCAAAAAGGATCAGGTGTCAAAGCAAGCTGGCAGCAATCAGGGGTAAGCGTGTCCAGGTTGATCTCATCCTCTGGACTTCTCTCACCAGGAGTGGAGAAGGCGGGGTGGGAACAGAGAGCTAGAGGAGTTATTGGGATCTGGGTTCCTCCCGTTCCTCTCTCTCTGCATACCTCTCTGCCTCACGCATGGCCCTGTGTACATGTTGAGTGGGGAGACATGAGCAAGAAGGGGCTCATCTTTCTCCCTCATGTCACACCCAGGGCAGCCAGAGCAGCTGCAGACCTCCCCTGCCCCCCATTCCTCTGCTGACCCCTCACTTCATTAGCCTTTCGGCTCCCTTCTCCCATTAGACACCTGATCTCCAGCAAGGCCAATTAGCTGCAGGTCCTATTAAACTGCCAGCTGGCCCCAGGAGGCCCCAGGAGGCCTCTCAGCTGTCCAGATGGTGACATGTAGGAACCACTGCCCTCTGGTGGCTCAGCTTGGGAGTGGTGCCTTGGGACATCTTTGGGAGAGGTAGCAAATTTGGTGCTCTTGGCCTGTACATACTGCCTCAATGGCAGATGCCCCTGAGTTGGGATCAAAGGTGAGATTTTGGCCCTGGTCCTCAAAGTTGGCTGCACATTAGAATCACCTGAGGATCTTTTAAAACTACTGATGCCTGGCTCCTGGCCCCAGACATTCAGATTTAACACATATTAAGGGTGACCTAAATGTGGGGAATTTTTTTTTTCTTTTAAAATTTTTATTGTGGGGAAAGTATACATAACAAAACATATGCCATCTCAACAATTTCTACATGTACAATTCAGTAATATTGATTATATTCCTCAAGTTGTATAACCATTCTCGCTATCCTTTCCCAAATCAGTCCACCACCATCAGTGTGACTTCAGTACTTCAGTGCCTCCTAAGCAAAACTCCCCCTTACCCCTACCTCCAAACCTCAGTAACCACTAATAATCTTTGGTTTCTATGTATTTGCTTATTTCATATAAGTGATGTCATATAGAATTTGTCCTCTTGCAACTAATTTCTTTCTTTCTTTTCTTTTTTATTGTGACTTGGGTGAAAGTTTGCAGAGCAAATTCATTTTCCATACAGCAGTTCATACACATTTTGCTTCATGACAATAATTGCAATCCCTATAATGTAACAGCTGCCTTCCCACTTCCTCCCTGTGGTTACCTTTTCCCTGTGTCCTTCTTTCCCATGCATTCCTGCCCTCTGAGCTATCTCCCTGTACAAATGCTGCCCTTCTGATCTCCCATGATTGATTGTTCTAAAGAGTATAACTACTTGGTGTAAATGTTCGCTTTATAGGTTTGTCTGTTATTTGGTTGAAAGCCACAGGAGTAAGTTCAATTCCGTAACTAGGGGCCATAGTCTCGAGTATTTTACCAGTCTCTATCAAACCAGTAAACCTGGTCTTTTTTTATGATTTTGAGTTTTGGACCACATTTTTCTCCCATTCTGTCCAGGATCACCTACAATGATCCCTTTTCTGCGTGGTTGACAGTGATAGCTGGGTACCGTTTAGTTCTTCTGGTCTCAGGATCATATAGGCTGAGGTTTGTGTGGTCTGCTAGTCCCTTGGACTAATTATTTCCCTGTGTCTTTGATTTTCTTCATTCTTCTTTGCTCCAGAGAAGGAGAGGCCAGTTGTTGCATCTTAGATGGCCACTTGCAAGACTCTAGTCACTACTCACCAAAATAGGATGTAGAACAGTGTTTTTGCCATTGAGTGTGATGACAACTGATTTTACTTAGTGTAATGTTTTTGTAATGTTTTAAAGTTCACCCATGTTATAGCATGTATTAAGATTTCATTTCTCTTTATATCTGTGTAATGTTCCATTGTGTGTATATACCATATTTTATTTATCTGCTCATCTGTTGATGGACATTTTGGTTGTTTCCACGTTTTGACTATTGTGAAAAGTGCTGCAGTTAACATTGGTGTATAGGCTTCTGTTTGCATTTTTGCCCTCACTTCTTCTGGGCATATACCTAGGATTGGAATTGCTGGGTCATAGGATAGTTCTATGTTCAGATTTTTTGAGGACCTTCCAGAGTGTCTTCCACAGTGGCTGTACCATTTTACATAGCTCCCCAGGTGATGCTAACGTAGAGCAAAGTTGAGGAACCACTGCATTGGGATGTGTAGTATTCCCTTGGACAGACTCTGCTGTCTCCTACCTTCACCCTACAGGCTCACTGATGCTGACAAGAAGCGTCTGTGGGAGAAGCGCTATTATTGCCACTCGGAGGTGAGCTCACTCCCCCTGGTACTTGCCAGCGCCCCCAGCTGGGAGTGGGCGTGCCTTCCCGACATCTATGCACTTTTGAAGCAGTGGACCCACATGAACCACCAGGATGCCTTGGGGCTCCTGCATGCCACGTGAGTATGATACCCACCTTTCCAGACACGTGGCCTTCCAGAAGTCAGTGCTTGGCACTGCCTGTCACTGACCTAAGCTGGTCCTAGGGAAAATGGTGAAGTGGGCCTGGGTCTTTATGGCTTTTACATATACCCTTTTTACTTTTTTTTTTTTTTTGGTCTCATTTTTACCCACCAACATTATATTACAGTTTTCAAACACAACAAGATTAATAGATTTTTACAATGAACATCTATATACCCACCACCTTGTGCCATGTATATGTATACCAAAACCATACCAAACTCACTGCCATCGAGTTGATTCAAACTCATAGCAACCCATTGAGTTTCTGAGGCTGTAAATCTTTATGGAAGTAGATTGCCCCATATTCCTTCTGCAGAGTGGCTGGTGGGTTTGAACCACTGACCTGGTTAGTAGCCAATGGCCTTATCCACTATGCCACCAGAGCCACACACACACACACACACACACACACACGTACACACACACACGTACACACACACAGTGAAGACAGGGCAATCTACTTCTGTTAAAGCATTATCACCTCAGAAACCCGAATGAGGGTTGCTCTGAGTTGGAATAAACTCGATGGCAGTGGGTTTGGTTTGTTTCATATATATACATGAAACCAGCCACTCCATGGGAAAAAGGTGAGGCAGTCTGCTTCTGTAAAGATTTACTGCCTTGGAAATCCTATGGGGCAGTTGTTCTCTGTCTTGTAGGGTTACTATGAATCAGAATTGACTTGATGGCAGTGGATTATATACATATATTTTTTTTCCATGTATTTGGAAGTAAATTGCAGATATCATTAAATTCCCTACTAAATATTTTAGCATGCATGTCATTAACCACAGTTCATTATTTGTTTATGGATTTTCTTTTTTTTTCCTTTGAGGTAAAATTTATAAACAAGAAAATACCCAAACCTTAAGTGTACATTTGCTCATTTTTGATATATGTAAACACCTGTGTAACCCAAACCTTGTCACTTAGTTCACCTCTTAACAATCCTTTCTTTCCTTCCTTCTCCAGAAGGACTCTTTGGGAACACACGGCTCCCAGTGTCTGACCCCTAGTACCTAGTATTCCTGGCTGACTTCTCTCCATTCTCATTTATCCACATTGACCCAATCCGTGTGTCCTACCTTTGGGACTTTCTAAGGCAATGGGCTTGCTCATCTCAGCCAAAATATACTGGCTATTATATAATTCCACCATTCTGTTATTTGTCTAGTCAGCTTTGCATTTAAGGATGGCACCAAGACATGATAATGCTGTAACTCACATGAAGGTTCTTTGATGATGGGAATTTCTGGCACAGTGGGACTCAAGGAAGAGATTTTTGAGAGTGGGGTTGGGGCTGAGGACTTAATTCCATTTAATTCAAACACAAAAGGAATGAGAGTGGCCACTACCTATACCTCTGTGTCTTGGGATGGAGTCTGACCATGGCAGGTGATCAGTCCCAGGTAGATGCTAAGGACCCTCCTAGTGCTTTGGCAAATTCTAGGGAACCTTGCCTTTCCTCCATCTTTTCCTTTCTACCCTCAGAAGCCCAGGTGGTGAGGAGGCTAGGTTTGGAAGCCTGTGCCTCAGAGTCTGTGGCTAGGTATCAGGGCTGGGCTCTGTTTTACAGCTTCCCGGACCAAGAGGTACGTCATATGGCTGTCCAGTGGATCAGCTCACTCTCAGATACCGAGCTGCTGGACTACTTGCCTCAACTGGTGCAGGTGGGTAGACTGGCCTGCCCTCCAGTTCTGATGAACTGCCCCTGCACTCTGCCCCTGAGAACCCTGGAGTCCCCAGTAGGCTAGTGGTAGGTGTAGACTGGGGGCAGAAAACACAGCCTTATATTCTCCTCCTCTGTTTCTCCTAAACAGGCCCTAAAATATGAGTGCTATCTGGACAGTCACTTGGTGCGTTTCCTCCTGAAACGAGCGATCTCTGACTTGAGAGTGACTCACTACTTTTTCTGGTAAAATTGTGTGTGCAAAGGTGGGAGGTAGATGCGTGGGCTTCACATGGGAGTGTTTTGCTCCAATGCCTGCAAGGGTGAGGGCCTTAGTCCTTGGGGCTCCAGGATGCTGCTGACTTACTCAGTGAATGGCCTTGAGCTAGCTAGCGTTTTTTCCTCAGGAGGTCTCAGTTCTCCCTAGAGTAGCACAGGGAGGATTGTTCCTGTACCTCCTGCTGCCCACCCACAACAAAAATATAAACTGGATGGAGAGGCATTTTGAGCTTTCACTATTTAAAGAGAGTGGACACACTTGGATATGAGCACAGGTGACACCTCTGTATAGGCTCTGCATGTTGTTGATGATAGGTGCCATTGAGTCAATTCCGACTCATAGGGACCCTGTGTGACAGAGTAGAACTGTCCCTTAGAGTTTCCATGGCTGTCATCTTTATGGGAACAGATCACCAGGTCTTTCTCCCACAGAACTGCTGGATAGGTTCAAACTTTCACCCTTTCAGTTAGCAGCCAAGCACTTAATATATTTTCTCTACCAAATTTGGGGTGGATTTTGTAGTGAGTTGGACCTGGGTTTGGTCCCCTCACGTCCCTTGACTGTGATCCCTTGAGTGTCCTGACTCCCCACTCCCCTCTGCTTGTAGGTTGCTGAAGGACGGCCTCAAGGACTCTCAGTTCAGCATCCGTTACCAGTATCTGCTGGCGGCCCTCTTGTGCTGTTGTGGCAAGGGGCTGAGGGAGGAGTTTAACCGCCAGTGCTGGCTTGTCAACACCCTGTCCAAGCTGGCCCAGCAGGTCCGGGAGGCCGCCCCATCTGCACGGCAGGTAAGTGGAGTGATGCTGCCTCTATTTCTAGCCCAGAGTTCTGCAGCCTGTTAGGTCAGATCAGGCATCCTGATCAGCAGGATGATGCTTAACCATCTATGATTTAGGGGTAGAAGGAAGGAAGTGGCTTTGTCTCTAAACTGCAAGCCACAAACCAACAGTCTGTATGCTGGTTACAGCCTGTGGGTGTGTTTTGTTTGGGTAGCAAAGTATTAAAATTTTTATTTAATTATTTCTTGTAAAGGCTGAGCAGTTGTGTAAGTTGTTCACTGCATAAGAGCTCCTAGTCACAGGGGGCAAATGAGGGCTGAAATCCGGCCATACTTTGTTCACTAGTCTGTAAGCCATGGCTCAGAACTATAGCCCCCAAAAGCAGCACCTTTATATGTTTGCACAAAGGTACTTTTTGGGGCCACAGTGTTCCTGGTTACCAATATTTAAAAATAGAGAAATTTCATAATAAAGTTTAGATTGTTGGCTTCTCTGGTAACAGCCTGAGTAACAGCTCACCCTTGAAGGGCAGCCTGCCCTGAGTTCATGACAGCCTGCTTCTTGCTATTTTGTGACCTGTCCAGCCTCTATAGGTCCTTGGGCTTGCTGCCCCTACACTGTACCAGGCTGAGGTATGGGTTGAGGGGCTTTCCTTCTTAAGGGCCTCCTGGAGGTGGTCCACCCTTTGTTATTTTCATACCAGCTACCACTGGGCAGCCACTCCTGAGGGAGACCTACTTCTGGGTGGAGTTGACGGCTCCTCACTTCAGTCCCCTACCCTTTCTTCCTACCCTTTCAGGGGATCCTCCGTACAGGCCTGGAGGACGTGAAGCAATTCTTTGCTCTCAATGGCTCATGCCGCCTGCCACTGAGCCCCAGTCTGCTGGTCAAGGGCATCGTGCCAAGGGTGAGTGACTGGTGGGTCTGGGGCTGTCAGTGTGGGGAGCGGTCTGCAGAGTCGTTACTTACCTACCTCATTATTGAGAGATACAAGGAAGAAAGGCCTGTTTGTGACCTTCTTCTCCCCCAATGTGTATGGACTTTTGCCCAACAGCTGTGCAGGGTAGAGGACTTAGGTTAAGGCTGGGTAAGTGTCTCTCCCTGATGATGTTGGAGATAAAGTTGGGGATGGGGATGGAGATGGCTGCTGTCACCTCTCACTTATTGAGTGCTTTCTCTACACCTGGCATGGTTCTAAGTGCTTTAGGTAGGTTATCTCATTTCATCCTCACAGTTCTATGTAATTGGTATTATTGTGAGGCCATTTTACAGAAGAGTAGACGGAGGTCTGGGTAGGACTTGTATACATCAGAAGTTATACAACTAGTAAGTTGTGTGCAGAATGGCCTGAAGGAAAGATAATCAGGTGCTGGAGTTGAGGTCATATAATATATTGGACCAGGAAGATGGCAGAAGAGGGGAAAGGAAGGGATGAGTATCTGAAAAACCAGGAGGAAGCAATGAGCAGGTGTGGGTGGACCGGCAGCAGGATGGAGGCAGCCTCTTGATCCCAGGTGGAGAGCAGTCATTTTCCTCGCTGATCCTCAATGCTGCCCTCTTTGCTGTGGCAGGACTGTTCCTACTTCAACTCCAATGCCGTCCCCCTCAAGCTCTCCTTCCAAAATGTGGACCCGTTGGGTGAGAACATCCGTGTCATCTTCAAGGTGAGAGACCTTCACTCAAGACCAAGGTGGGACCACGGCAGGAGAGAAAAGAGTAAAAAGGAGCCCAGGGGTGGCAGAAGCAGCACTGGGCTATGATCTTCCCACTGTTCTATGCTGCCTTGTTGATTTATGAAAGACCATCTGGTAAAAAAAAGACATAGTCTAATTCTATGTGGCCACAGGGGGCTAGGAACACTCTGTTGGGAGGTGTAGCGAGGCAGCTGACAGCTCAATCCGTGGAAGCACTTTCTAGGAGCCTGAGCTGTCCCAACAATGGAATGGGTAAGGTAGTGATCTGCTTGCTCTGGGGAATATTCAAGCAGAGGCTGAATGACCACATGGCAGGGATTTTGAAAAGGAAACTATTATATCAGGTGCAAGTTGGGCTAGATAAACCTTGAGCTCCCTTCTGACTCCAGTATATCACGATTCTTAGAAGCAAATGATTGTCTCAGAGCATATGATCTTGTGGGGGAGGCAAAAATGCATGTAGATGATTTAGTAACTAACACTATATATTTGCTGTGTGTAATTTACAAATCTAGGGGGATAGGGTTCGGGGGTGAGGCCTGATGGTCAGGGACAACTGCACTAGGAAGAAGACCCATTTAAAAAAAAGTCAGTTGAGTTGATTTGACTTAGGGCCACCTTATAGGACAGAGTAGAACTGTCCTAGGTTTCCAAGGCTGTACATTCTTTATAGAAGCAGCCTGCTTCATCTTTTTCCTACAGAGTGGCTGATGGATTTAAACCACCAACCTTTCAGTTAGCAGCCAAGTACCTTAACTACTGGACCACCAGAGCTCCTTTGAAAGGAGGCTGAATCCAATTTAAGTGGGGGTGTGGAATGAAGGGGAGGGTGGGACACTGCCTGGGCACAGTATGAAGGTTATTGAATCATTTCTGTTGCTTTGACCCAGTGTGAGCTGAGTGAGCAGGTCAGAGGTAGTCAGACAGGGCAGTCCTTCCCTGTCACTGTTGTTTGGGCCCAGGGAGCCCACTTGGGAGTGGGAGGCAGTGATGGAGATGGGCTCTGGTGCATCCAGCACTGAGGCCTTGCTCTTCCCCCATGCAGTGTGGGGACGATCTTCGCCAGGACATGCTAACTCTGCAGATGATTCGCATCATGAGCAAGATCTGGGTTCAGGAGGGGCTGGACATGCGCATGGTCATCTTCCGCTGCTTCTCCACTGGCCGGGGCAGAGGTCAGTCAGGAGGAGGGGGGTGAATAGGCAAGTGATGGGGAGGGGATCCCTGTGCTTATTGGCCTATTCCCATTCCCCAACATGAACTCTGAACGTCTCCAGGACAATGAAAAGGAGAAGATAGTTTCATTAGAGATTGTGAAATGTCATAAAAAAAGAAGTAAACGAGAGAGACTTCAGAAATAAAACAGACTTGGGGACATAACCACACCTATTATATAGACTTTGTTTGGCTCCTGATTCAACTTAACTTTCAAAACTTTTTTTTTGAGACAATTGGGGAAATTTGAAGATACACTAGGTATTAGGTCATATTCAGGAATGCATGCTCATTTTTTGGATATGACAATGGTCTGGCAGTGTGTCCGTGTTAGTTATATACTTGAAGTATTTATGAGTGAAATGATGTGTCTGGAATTAGCTTTCAAATACTCTAGCCAGGAAAAAGGGGGGGGAAAAAAGCAGCAGATTGGGTGAGTGAACTAGATAAAAATTAGCAAAATGTTGATAACTTTTTTTTTTTTATTGTGATTTGGGTGAGAGTTTACAGAGCAAATTCATTTTCCATACAGCAGTGCATACACGTTTTGTTTCATGACATTGTTTGCAATCCCCATAATGTAACAGTTCTCTTCCCACTTCCTCCCTGAGATTACCTTTTCCCTGTGTCCTTCTTTCCTATGCATTCCTGCCCTCTGATCTATCCTTGTGCAAATGCTGCCCCTCTGATCTCCCATGGTTGATTGTTCTAAGGAGTACACCTACCTGGTATAATTGTTCACCTTGTAGGCCCGTCTGTTTGGCTGCAAACACAGAAGTGAGTTCAGTTCCAGGCCTGAAGGGTGACTAGGGGCCATAGTCTTGGGGGTTTCACCAGGCTCTATCAGACCAGTAAAAATGTTAATAACTTTTGAAGGTGGGTAATGGTTCATATGAATTTATGAATTCATAATACTATTTTCTCTAATATATATTTGAAATTTTATGTTATAAAATGCGAAAATCGAAAAAGAGCAGCAGCTATGCACTGGAAAACTAGCAGGTCACAGGATGGAATATGAGATTTGGGGCGTGATCTTCCTTTCAACTTCTAACGTTTTCCCCAGGTTCATGCCCTTATTATTAGACTTTACCCAATTGCCTTTAAGCTCAATTTATAGGAAAGCATCCTACAAAGCCCTCATAGTCCTCTCACCACAGCTCCCTCACTCTGCTCTGAAGGGAAATACTGATTCCTTCTCTCTCAGGGATGGTGGAGATGATCCCCAATGCCGAGACCCTGCGCAAGATCCAGGTGGAGCACGGGGTGACCGGCTCCTTCAAGGACCGGCCCCTGGCTGACTGGCTGCAGAAACACAATCCTGGGGAGGACGAGTATGAGAAGGTAGGCTCTGTGTGCTGGGGTGCAACGTGCCTGACTGGCACATACCTGTTATCTTATTTTCCTAGTTGCCGTATCAGAAATACTACCAAGTGGGTGACTTTAAAGAATAGAAATTTATTTTCTCAAGAGGCTAGAAGTCCTAATTCAGGACACAGGCTCTTGGAGAAGTCTTTTTCTGTGCCGGCTCTGGGGGAAAATCCTCGCCTCCTTCAGCTTCAGTAGCCCCAGCATGCCTCAGTTTCTTGGCCATCATCTTCACATTACATCTGTCTTCCCTCAGTTTTTGCTTCCTTCTGTGTGGTGGTGCAGTGCCTAAGACATTTGACTGCTAACTAGAAGGTTGATGGTTCAAACCTACCATCTGCTCCGAGGAAGGAAGATGGGACAATCTACTTCTATAAAGGTTTACCACCTCAGAAACCTAGCTATGAGTTGCTGTGAGTCGGAATTGACTCGACGGCAGTGGGTTTGGTTAGCAACTGAGCACAGTGGTGTCACTAGGGGGATACTGGAATGTGGACTGTATCCCCTGACACTGTCAGGGGGTGACACCAAAATGACCCCAGGGCCCATAAGTGAGGCCACCCTCACACAGCAGATGGGCTGGTGTTGTAGGGGGAGGGGCTGCCAAGGCCAAGGCAGTAGTGTCACTAGGGTTGGTATTACTCATTACCCAGTGTGGTAACTCATCACCATGGCTGCTGCCACTGTTGCCCTCCACCCCCACATCCAGTGTGATAACTAGTCATCACCTCACCACCCACACCCCTCACCTGCCAGTCAGGGTGTAGATGGGCCACTGTACCTAGGGTTGGGGGTGTACAGAGAGGGGTGGGTCTCTGCCTTGGGCAATGAGAAAGGAGAGGAGGAGCTGTGAGGAGCCATGGGTGGCAGGCAGAAAGGGATGGTGCTGCACAGCATGGCTGCATGACATAGCTCTTGGCCCTGCATGGGACTGACTGAAGTGCGCCACTCTGCTCACAAGGGAGGCTAAGTAACACCATGGGTTACCACACTGGGTAACACCAAACCTAGTGATGCCACTAGTCTAGTGCAAACCTTTTGCACCACACAGGGACCTTTCCATCAGAGTTTTGGAGGAGAGGGGCCAACTTTTGACAACCTGCTATATCCCTTCTGGTCATGCATCCATTCAGTTCCTCCTGTGCTCAGAGGGGTTCAGTAGTACCTTATAGAATAAGAATTTGTTGGAAGAGTAGAAGAGATGTTGTTGTTGTTATGTGCTGTTGAGTCGGACCTGACTCACAGCAACCCCTCCTTGGGTTTCCGAGGCAGTATCACACAGCACTGTGCCTTTAGACAATGGTATTCCCTTTGCCTGGAATGCCATTTTTCCCTTCCTCATCCCTCCAAACCTACCCCCTTTGATACCCCAGGACAGAGTTAATTTCTCTGTGTGTGTTCTTATTTCTTACATCTCTCACATTTATTATGGTGCTTGTTACATTGGTGCGGATAAGCATAATTTCAACACCTAGCACAGTGCCGCTGCATGGTGGGTATTCAGTGCTTGAGAAAAACATGGAACATAAATAATATGTGGGTGCTGGAATACTTTCTTTTAGAAAGATCAGCACAAGGCGGTCCCTATGAGGGACCATTACATTACATTTACATTACACACTGCCATCGAGTCAGATCTGACTCATAGTGACCCCTCCTTGAGTTTCCTAGGTGGTATCACTACGGAAGTAGATTGCCTAACCTTCCTTCCGAGGAGTGGCTAGTGGGTTTGAACCGCCAGCCTTCTGGTTAGCAGTCAAGGGCCTTAGGCACTATGCCACCAGAGCTCCTTCCCCTATTTTGCTGTAACATCTCACAGAACTCACACACTGCAAGGAAACGGTTCAACTCAGTAGTAGAGGCAGGGGGTCTGACAAGTCCCAAATCTAGGGCTCAGGCATAAGTCTGGAGGACTTTCCTCACTCAGGTGGGTGCAGGGGCTGGCAAAACCAAATCAGCAGGTCAAACAACTGGCTGCTGTCTCAAATCCAGGGGTGAGATGATGACAAACCGAAGCAGGATCCAGAGCAAGAGAGAGCGACTTTTTTTTTTTTTAAACTGTGATTTGGGTGAAAATTTATAGAGCAAATTCACTAGAGAGAGTGACTTTGCCAAAACATTCACATATATATACCTTCAAGGAAACTAAGGTGGTGACTTGAGTCACACCAGCAAGGTGGGACTCAAGGTACATCCCATCCTAAACAGGCATACAAAGATTTACAATATATTACAAAATGAAGGATTGTGGTTCAACTCTCACTGCCGTCAAGTCAGACCTGACTCATAGCAACCCCTCCTTGGGTTTCCAAGGTGGTATCACTATGGAAGTAGATTGCCCCATCTTCCTTCTGAGGAGTAGCTGGTGGGTTTGAACCTCCAGCCTTCTGGTTAGTAGTCAAATAGCTGAGGCACTATGTCACCAGAGCTCCCAGACTGTGGTTAGAAGGGCCATATTAAGCAATTCACTGCACTGCAGTGGAGGTGAGGGGGAAGAATCTATATTCTTTCCAAGCATAGAGGGGCTTTTAGTGGAGGGAGGTTATATTTGCATAAAAATAAAACAAAAACCAAACCCACTGCCATCGAGTCAATTCTGACTCATAGTGACTATCATTGGGTTTCCAAGGCTGTAAATCTTTATGGAAGTAGATTTCCTCGTCTTCCTTCCACAGAGTAGCTGGCGGGTTTGAATTACCAACCTTCTGGCTAGCAGCCAAATGCCTCATCCACTATGCCACTGGAGGTCTTTTACCCAGACATTAAAACAAACAAACAAATAAACCACCACAATGTCATCAGGTGAAAATACTCATAGTATAATACAAAGAATTGAGTTCTCATCATATTATCTGCCTGCTGCAATTTTGGGGCAAATCAATGTACTTCTTTGAGTCTCAATTCCCTCATCTATGAGAATAGGGGAGTGAACTAACAGTAAGGCCCTGCCACCTCCAACAGTCTAAACATTTACCAGTAAATGTTTCATGTTGGTCTATGAAAGATAGCTTCTTCTATCTTGTAGTTCCTTGTGTTGGCTTTCAGGAGAAAAGAACTAGAGATAGTTTTCTGTTGTCCAGCTATTCATCAAAGAGATTCCCCTGTGTCTGCTGGAACCTGGCCCCTAGTCACCCTTCAGGCCTGGAATTGAACTCACTTCCGTGTCTTCCAGCCAAACAAAAGACAGGCATATGGGGTGAACATTTACATCAGGTAGATATACTCATTAGAATGATCAGTTAAGAAGATCAGAAGGGCAGTATTTTCCCAGGGAGATAGCTCACGAGGCAGGAATGCATAGGAAAGAAGGACACAGGGAAGAGAACTGTTACATTGTGGGGACTGCAGTCAATGTCATGAAACAAAATGTGATAGACTGCTGTATGGAAAATGAGTTTGCTCTGTAAACTTTCATCCAAATCACAATCAAAATTAAAAAAATATTCCCCTGTGTCCTACAAGTGAAGCTCCTTAAATCAAGAGAGTGTCCCATTATATGATGAGACTCCTTGCCTGCAAGAAACTAACACCCTGCATAACTTAATGAGGTGATAAGTATTTAGTCATCTTTCCACAGGCATACAGCTGTATTTTGTGAGCCAAAATAGGATTCATTTATGGAAGAAAGAGTATCTGTGACAGGAAAGCAATTTGATGGAGCTGAAGATCAGGACTGGGAGCTGATGGGTTGTATTACTTGTTGAGCAAGTAATTTCTTTTCATTCATATATGTATTTCCCTTTCGTAGAAATTGTCTTTTTTTCTTCCAGAAGGGGAATTCTGTGATATCTTTATAGACTTTCCATTCTTAGTTTCCTTTGGATTAATCATCCATTTATAATACAACAGGCAGCAGGGCTAGGGTGCCTTCTGTGTGTGGCTGGTTTTAAAACAAGCCTTCTGGAACAGCCAAGAAACCTGTAACCAAAAAAAACCCCAAACTCATTGCCATCGAGTCGGATCCGACTCAGTGACACTTCCTTGGGTTTCTGAGGCGGTATCACTATGGAAGTAGATGCCCAATCATCCTTCTGAGGAGTGAGTGGCTGGTGGGTTTGATCCTCCAGCCTTCTGGTTAGCAGTCAAGTGCCTTAGGCACTACACCACCAGAGCTCCTAAGAAGACTGTAGGGAGCTTATAATGTACTTGGGATATAAAATCTCTTAACTGTGAGAGATGGGTGTCAGTGGCAGTTCAGTGGTAGAACCCTTACTTTCCATGCAGGAGACCCCGGTTTGATTCTCAGCCACTGTACCTCATGCACAACCACCACTCATCACTGGAGGCTTGCATGTTGCTATGGTGCTCAGCAGGTTTCAGCAGAGCTTCCAGACTAAGACAAACTAGAAAGAAAGGCTTGACAATGTACTTCCAGAAATCAACCAGAGAAGACCATGGATCACAATGGTCCGATCTGCAGCCCATCATGGGGCTGGTGTAGGACCTGGCAGCATTTTTTCCTTTGTGCATGAAGTCACCAGAGTTGGGGGCCAACTCCATGGCAGCTGACAACAAACCCTGGGGGAGTATAGACTAAGCACTGTGTGAATGGTGTTGGCAGTGAATTTGTAGGGGCTCAAAGGAGGAGGAGGAGGAGTCAACTGATTTGGGAAGCTCTGGGATTCAAGGAGGATCCTTGAAGGATGGATGGATGGAGATTTGTGGAAGGAGAGAGGGTGGGTGTTTTACATCTGGGAAGCTTTCTCTCTTTCCCTGTTTTGTCCCTCCCTACTCGACCTTGACAGCTATTGCCCTCTGCTGATGAGACTTTCTTGAGTTCTTGAGAATTCTAAAACCTCACAAAGTACAGGGTAGTGCCGATTCCATGTATTTTTATTTCCTGGACAGATGTTGATCAGACTAGATAAGATGGATCCTTCTCCCCCTACTTTAAACTTAAAAATATCTCTAACACATTTTACCAACTAGAGTTGTCAGATTTTTAAGTATAAAACACTCCCTAGAAGTGTTAAGCTGTCTCAGCTCTTCTTTGGAGTGAAGTGACTTTAATTAGATTAGCAGTTAATTGTTACCAAGAACTCTGAGAATGGGAGTTTTATTTGGGGCAAGAAGATGGGCAGGAGAATTGTCAGCAGGGTCAATAAATATTTGTTGAAAGAATTAATGAGTGAACCATGCCAGGATAGTTGTGATGAAAAATGACATCAATGAAAGCACTTAAAAAATATGCATCTATACATACATATCTACATATACATACACACACATGTAATTGTGTGTGTATGTGTGTGTTTTCAGTGAAAGTTTACACTGCAAATTAGGTTCCCATTGAACGATTTCTACAATTTGTTCAGTGATGTCGGTTACATTTTATAGTTGTGGACTTTCTCATTGTTTCTATTCTGGTTTTCCGGTATCCAGTAGTGTAGTTTCCCTGTCCCCTTTCTTCTTGTCTTTGCTTTAGAGTAAGTGTTGACCATTTGCTCTCATAGGAAGTAATTTGATGACTCATGGGATAGTGTTGGTTCAAGGTTTAAAGAATATCTCAGAGCAATAGTCTTGGCGAGTCCTCCAGTCTCAAATGGTCCAATGAGTCTGGACTTTTTAAGAATTTGAGTTCTGTTCCACATTTTGCTCCCACTCTATCAGGATCCATCTATTGTGTTTCTGATCAGAATGGTTTATAGTGGTCGCGGGGTGCCATCTAGTTCTTCTAGTCTCAGGGTCGATGTGGTTGTGGTTTGTGCAGACTATTAGTCCTGTGGATTAGTTTCTTCTCTGATTCTTTGCTTTCCTTCAATCTCTTTTACTCCAGATGCATAGAGACCAATAGCTGTATCTTAGATGGCTGCTCGCAAGCTTTCATGACACTAGTTGCTACTAACCCAACTAGGATGAAGAACATACCTAGTTAGCAGTCAAATGCCTTAGGCACTATGCCACCAGAGCTCCTATACTTACTTTAAATACTGCATTCTGCCAATTCACTTAGTTATCCCAGGAGATTATGTTCATAAACCTTCTGACCCCATAAACCAATCCTGTAAGGTGTTTAATATGTACCTGTGTTTGTGCCCCCATGTGCTTTATTGTATATATGAATATATATGGATACATACACTTACATTTACATATCACCTGCATATGGATATATCTATATATTGTTGTTGTTGTTATGTGCCATCGAGTCGGACCCGACTCATAGCGACCCCTCCTTGGGTTTCCGAGGCAGTATCAGTACGGAAGTAGATTGCCCCATCTTCCTTCCGAGGAGTGGCTGGTGGGTTTGAACCGCTAGCCTTCTGGTTAGCAGTCAAATGCTTTAGGCACTATGCTACCAGAGCTCCTATATAGCCACCTATATATACACATATACATACCCATACACTTGTATGCATGTGTACATACACATGTCCATGCCCTTATTATTAAGTTGTTGATGCACAGTTGTATATGTCCTAGTGTTTACCAAAAAGGTCTTCTTTTTTTGCTTACTTCTTCATGACATCATTTACCTTGTCCGGCTGTGCACACTTTATACACACTTGGTGTTATATTTTTTGTCCCCCCATATAGCAAATGTTTACTCTCTAGAAGGTGGTCCACCCTCCCCTCACCATTCCTGGTAACCACCAGTAAACATCGGTTTCAGTATGTATACCTATTTTGTCTTTTAACAAGAGTAAAATCATACAGTATTTGTCCTTTTGAAATCGACTTATTTCACTCAGCATAATCTCCAGTTTCACCCACATATTTTGAGAACTCATTCTAATTCCTTATGGCTACTGTGAAAAGCACATGGGGGCAGCATCCTCTGACCTCCTCTAACTTCACAATGGGAAGAGAGGAGGATCAACACCAACAGCCCAAAGCTGATTCCTGTGAGGACAGACATGCTACACTCTCCAGCCTTTTTACCAATTCTGACACTAACCATCCTTCCCACAGCATTCACTACTTACCTGCTAGATTTGATAATTTGTTGCAATGGCTGCACAGAACTCATAGACAGTACTCACAATTATGCAGTTTTTTAGGGAAGTAACAGGTTACAATTCAGGTCCAGGAATGCTGAGGATACAATTCTTTGATCAGGACAGCCTCCCCTCTGCCATGCCCATAGTCACACCTCTTTGGCCCTTAGACTCTTGGCCTGGCCTCTGCCCTGCTCAGGCAAGTGTTACAAAGCTCTTTTAGCTTTGCCAGTAGGTATAGCTAGGTGTACCCCCACTCTGCCAGCAAGCCTCCTGTACAAAGGCACCCACCCAGCTTTCTTGCTCTGTGGGCTGGCAAGCCCACCGCTCTATCTCATGCTGGTCTCTTGGTTCTGCTGCCATCTCTCTCTGCCATCTCTGTCTGTGCCAAGGAGGTCCGGCTCAGGGATCTTCGGTCCAAGGACATGCTCCACTCTACCTCTGGCCCTTCTCTCTTGATGGCAGTGAGATCCCCCTTTTGCCTCTGGGAGGGTTCATTTTAAGTCTACTGCAATGACAAAACTGACTGATTCCCACATTAGGGTGCCATATACCTTCTTTCCATGATCCCACTCCACAGGGTGCCATGTACCTTATTTACATTATTAAGAAGCTATCCAGTCCCCTTGGTAGGCCACAAAGCACCTCACATTTACATAGATCCACTCAGTCATCTGGTAGGAATCACAAAGACCATGGCTAGAAGAGCCATACCAAGTAATTCACTGCACCATGGCTACATAGTATTCCACTCTACATATGTTCCATGTTTTGTTTATCCATTCATCCATTGATGGGCACTTAGATTGTTTCCATCTTTTAGCTATTGTTAATAATGCTATGGTGAACATAGGTGTGCATATGTCTTGTGTCTTTAGTATGGATCTCTAGGGTATATATCTAGCAGTGGGATTGTTGGATCATAAGGTAGTTTTATTTCTAGTTTTTTTTGAGAAAGCTCATACTGTTTTCCGTAGTGGTTTGTACTGTTTTACACTTCTACCAGCAGTGGATAAGTGTTCCAATATCTCCATATCCTCACCAACATTTGTTGTTTTCTGTTTTTATTTTTTTCATTAGTGCCATTTTTGCAGAGATGAAATGGTATCTCATTGTAGTTTTAATTTGCATCTCTCTAATTACCCACCAGCCACTCCTCGGAAGGAAGATGGGGCAATCTACTTCCATAGTGATACTGCCTTGGAAACCCAAGGAGGGGTCGCTATGAGTCAGGTCTGACTCGACGGCACATAACAACAACAACAATGGCTCATGAAGGAGCTCTGGTAGCATAGTGCGTAAGGCACTTGACTGCTAATCAGAAGGCTGGCGGTTCAAACCCACCAGCCACTCCTCAGAAGGAAGGTTGGGCAATCCTACTTCTATAGTGATACTGCCTCAGAAACCCAAGGAGGGGTCGCTATGCATCGGGGCTGACTTGACGGCAAATAACAACAACAACAATGGCTCATGATTGCCATCATCTTTTTATGTATCTGTTGGCCACTTGAATGTCCTCTTCGGTGAAGTGTCTGTTCATGTCCTTTGCCATTTTCTGATTAGATTGTTTGTCTTTTTGTTGTTGAGTTGTTGAAGTTTTCTATATATTTTAGAGATTAGGCATTTATCAGATTTGTTGTTCCCAAAGATGTTTTCCCAATCTGTAGGCTCTCTTTTTACTCTTTTGATAGTCTTTTGATGAGCATAAGGATTTAATTTTCAGGGAGTGTCCTCTCTGTTATCTAATTTGACTTCTATTGTTCATGCATTGGTAGTTGTGTTTGATCATTTATTTTTGTAAAAAAATTAAGTCCTGTAGTTTTGTCTCTATGTTTTTTTCTAAGATGTTTATAATTTTAGCTTTAGCATTTAGGTCTTTGATCCATTTTGAGTTGGTTTTTGTGTATAGGGTGAAGTATAAATCTTGTTTCATTTTTCTGCACATGGCTATCCAATTTTACTAGCACCATTTGTTGAAGAGACTGCTTCTTCTCCACTGAATGAACTTTGACTCCTTGTCAAAAATCAATTGCCCAGAGATGGATGGATTTATTTCTGGTTCTCAATTCTATTCCACTGGTCTTTGTGCAATGAAAATACTTTGAAACTATCAAATATTGTACTAATATAAGGGACTGCATTAAAGATTGTCTAGGAGAAGCAGCACAAGGTTTGGAGTCAAACAAACCTGTGTTCAAATCTCAGTTCCAAGATTGAATGGCTATATGTCCTTGGGAAAATTACTTAATCTCTCTGAGCTTCATTTTCTCTATCTGTCAAATGGGCATTATAATGCCCATCCTATCAAATTGTGAGAATAGATTTAGGTGACAAATGTAAAATGCCTCCTGCAGTGCACTAGTACATATAAAAGTTATCATGTGTAAATATTACTCAGGCAAAAAGAGAAATAAAGTTCTCATATATATTACAACATGGATGAACCTTGAAAACATTATGCTGCATGAAATAAGCCAGTCACAAAAGAACAAATTGTATAATCCCACTTATATTAACTCTCTAGACTAGGCAAGTATGTTGTTGTTGTTATGTGCCGTCGAGTCGGCCCCAACTCATAGCGACCCCTCCTTGGGTTTCCGAGGCAGTATCACTACGGAAGTAGGATTGC
>NW_006922159.1:879413-902162 GCF_000298275.1 Orycteropus afer afer
AGGAGTGGCTGGTGGGTTTGAACCTCCAGCCTTCTGGTTAGCAGTCAAGTGCTTTAGCCACTATGCTACCAGAGCTCCTCCCAGGCAAGTATATAGAGACTAAAGTTCATTAGTGGCTACCAGGGGTAGTTGGGAGGGGAAGGAAAGGAGGACTCACTGCCTAGGACACACAGAGCTTCTGTTAAGAGTGATAGCATAATTTGGGGATGAATAAGGGTGATGGTTGAATAACATGATGAATATAATTAATGTCACTGAACTGTACATGTGAAGTTTGTTGAAATGTCATGTTTTTTTATGTATATATTTGCCACAATGAAAAAAGCTACCATTTGTCAAACAACTATTATTATTATACTCATCTTGTACAATTGCAGTGCTTGAGTTATGGTCATCATGGCCAGTTGGGAATTCCGTGACCTTTAGTCTTCCTATCTAGTATTGGCTTCTTAATCTGGACTGGTCAAGACAGTGCCACCAGATTAATCCACTGTCTTTTCAACCAAGGAGAAGAAGAAATTCAGAAAGGGTAGTGAAGATAGACATACATCCCTTCCATCTCTTTATACTGCATAAGATATGGTAGACATTCCTAGATGTGTACACACTAATGTGTACATTAGTGTGTGATAAAGGTGAATAGACAGATGTGAGATGCTTTTGGAGCTCACAGGAGAAAGCAGCCAGGACTGGCTCAATTCAGTCTGGCTGTAGCTCCTGAAGTCCCTTCAGGCCCATGTTATGTCCTCTCCTCTCATCTGCCCTCACTCCTTCCAGGCTGTAGAGAACTTCATCTACTCCTGCGCTGGCTGCTGTGTGGCCACGTACGTCTTGGGCATCTGTGACCGACACAATGACAACATCATGCTGAAGACCACTGGCCACATGTTCCACATAGATTTTGGCCGCTTCCTGGGCCATGCCCAGATGTTTGGCAACATCAAGCGGTAAGTGGTCTCCAGAAGCCAGGATATGTGGGTATAGAGTATAGGTCAGGGATGTCAGCAGAAGCGGTTGTTATGGGTAGACCTCCAAGCACAGACCCTGGGCTGACCAGGTTTGGATAAGAGGCCAAGTCCTTGTGGGACTGTGCAGAAGAGGGTGAGGACCAACTGTTCTCCGTCCCTTCTGAGGCTGAGCAAAAGGAAATGAACCCATATTGTAGCAAAAGGGAATGTGATTAGATATTCAGGAAAAAAATATTGATCACTCATAGACATAGAACCAGTGAAGGATGTGGAATATCTGTTACTGGTGATGTTTAAGATTAAGGTAAGAGAAAAAGAAAAGTTAGAGAGAACCCCACCTATCCAGGAAGACATTAGGGATGAGGGAAGTCATCCTCTGATGAAGTCCACAAGGGAACCTTTCTCCTCCATGTTAATGTTCTATCTGTATGTTCCCCTTGGCCCAGGGACCGTGCCCCCTTTGTCTTCACCTCGGACATGGCATATGTCATCAATGGGGGCGACAAGCCTTCCAGCCGCTTCCATGACTTTGTTGACCTTTGCTGCCAAGCCTACAACCTCATTCGCAAGCACACCCACCTCTTCCTCAACCTTCTGGGCCTGGTGAGGAGCTCTATTCTTGGCTGAACCCCTCCACTTCTCTGAGCCCAAATGGAGCACCTGCCTGCCCTAAATAAAGGCAGGGCCTAGGGTACCTAGGGATAATGGTGTGTATGTAAGTGTTGGACTCCCTGATTCATCCCTTTGACCTCTGTGGCCCTCTAGCCACCACCCACAGCATCTATCTCCCACCCTCTAGAAGGATCAGGGAACGTCACTATAGAAAATCTTGCCCTATATTGGGGAAAAAGGAAGAAGTCCTTGTTGTTATGGATATTATTTCTTCTTTCCTCTCCTTCTAGATGTTGTCTTGTGGGATCCCTGAGCTCTCAGACCTAGAGGACCTCAAGTATGTGTATGATGCCCTGAGGCCTCAGGACACAGAGGCCAATGCCACGACCTACTTCACTAGGTAATACCCTGTGCAAAACTGCCCGCCCTGAGTAATTTCCAGGCTACTTGATTGGTAGGAACAGGACTAGGGAATGGGAAAGGCTAAGATGGCAGCCTAGAGTTGACAGCATGGATCTGTTGTCCCACCTTTGCTTCTGGCTTAGGTAGATCACTTTCCTTCCCCCCGCCTCAGTTTCCATGTACATTTTGGTGCTAACTTTTGTATGTAGAGGTATTGTGATCTGACTTTTACTTGCACCAGATCCCAGCTAAAGACTATGTCTAAGGGACAAAGTTTAATACAGTTTCTGTAACAGTTTTTAGCTCTCTGGGATCAGGCCCACCACCCTTATCAAAACATGGAAGTCTATGGTTCAATTTTTCTGTATTTGACAAAGTTTTAAGGAACTAAAACTTTTAGCATGAAGACAGGGATGTGTCTGTATATTAATGCCTATCATTTTGTCCATGTAGGTGGTATCTCCATCTTATTCTGCACTAGTTCTGGAACTTAGCAAGCTAAATTTTCTCTGTTGGGTCTAACAGAGGACCTCTCTCTCTCTCTTTTTTTTTAAATTTTTTATTTTGCTTTACATAGCTAAGTATGTTGTTATGTGCCATTGGGTCAATTCCAACTCAGAGAATTCCCCATGGAGAACCTCTCCTTTAGAATTGAAGTCTCTAGATTGGATAGTCCTCGGTGAGATTCCATTGTACTAAACAACCTTGGAATTCAGTTTGAGAATGATATTTAGACATTTACATGGTAACCCCACAGTGGATTCCCTAATTCCTTCCTACCTTGGCTTGACTGTCTTTGGCTCACGTGGGCTGTAAGGAGAGATAAGACCCCAAGATTCATACAAGTAAATCATGTGTATGTAGATTAATTATGTGCCAGTCATGCTCTCTATGAGGATATTTCATAATGAAAAGGATTTGATCTGTGGGAGCTCCGTCAAGGCACTGGGGATTTGGGTCTGTGATTACATCCTTTTCTTCCCATCCTCTTGCACCAACAGGTTGATTGAGTCCAGCCTGGGCAGTGTAGCCACAAAGCTCAATTTCTTCATCCATAACCTGGCTCAGATGAAGTTCACGGGCTCAGATGACCGACTGACCCTTTCCTTTGCCCCCCGGACACACACCCTCAAGAGCTCCGGCCGCATCAGTGATGTTTTTCTCTGCCGCCATGAGAAGGTCTTCCACCCCAAGGGTTATGTAAGTGTCCTCTCCAATCCTACCCCCTTTTACACCCCCATTGACCCCAGCTTAGTGGAGTTCTGACTGTTCTTTACACCTTGGGCAGCAGACACTGGAGTTGTCTGAGCACTTCCATCAAGGCACTGGGGACTTGGGTCCATGATTACATCCAGACTACTTCCCTGTCACTTGCTCAAGTGACCTGCCTAGAATCAGGGGGCTGAGTTGGATGATTATTCTGAGTCAAGGCTTCTGTGAAACATTTACAGGAAAACTTTGCTTTCAGATTCCTGCATAGGAACTAGCATCTTTATCTCCATTGAAGATACTTTCATCCTCTTCCTCCTAGCAAATGAACTGTTCACACAACTCTTCCCTTACCAGCTCCCTTCATTGGGTGCAGAGAGTTGGGCAGTTATATCCTAAATCTGGGCCTCTGCAGATATATGTGGTAAAGGTGATGCGAGAGAACACTCATGAGGCAACTTACATCCAGCGGACGTTTGAGGAGTTCCAGGAATTACACAATAAGCTGCGGCTGCTCTTCCCTTCTTCCCTCTTGCCCAGGTAGCTCCCTTTTATTCTCTGCAGAGGAGTGCTGGGGAGGAGTGCTAATTATAGTGGGATGGGGGTGGGCAGGACTGTATAGGCAAGGAAATCACTCTTTGAAAGGTGTAGCTGCTTTACTTGGCCTGGTAATGAGTTTGGTGAGAAGTTCTCCCCCTGCTGGTCAAGATCTCCTGATAACCTCAAGAGGTTTTACCAACTCATAGTGACTCTATAGGAGCTCTGGTAGCATAGTGCCTAAGACACTTGACTGCTAACCAGAAGGCTGGAGGTTCAAACCCACCAGCCACTCCTTGGAAGGAAGATGGGGCAGTCTACTTCCATAGTGATACTGCCTCGGAAACCCAAGGAGGGGTCGCTATGAGTCGGGTCCAACTCGATGGCACAAAACAACAGTGACTCTATGGGGTAGAGTAGAACAGCCTCATAGGGTTTCCAAGGCTGTGATCTTTATGGAAGCAGATTGCCATCTCTTTCATTTGCAGAGTGGCTAGTGGGTTCAAACCACTGACCTTTTGGTCAGCAGCAGTGCACTTAACCACTGCAGCATCAGGGCTCCTTAGAGATCTTACTAACCAAAAGCAAACTCACGGCCATCAATTGATTCCAACTCATAGAGACCCCTATTGGATTTCTGAGGCTGTAACTCTTTCGGAAATAGATTGCCCCATCTTCCTTCTGCAGAACAGCTGGTGGGTTTGAGTGACTGACTTTCTAGTTAGCAGCCAAATGCCTTATCCACTGTGCCACCAGAACTCCTTAGAAGTCTTGCTACAGCCTTGAAAATACTTGAGCCCACTTGCCAGAAGGAAAGCAAATTGGTCCCAAGGCAGGGGAATTGACTGAATCTGACTGTTTCAAAGTTTCTAACTCTTTAAACAGTAAAAACGCAAATGCAACGTAATGCACTGCCATCGAATTGGATCTGACTCATAGCGACCCCTCCTTGGGTTTCCGAGGCAGTATCACCATGGAAGTAGATTGCCCAACCGTCCTTCTGAGGAATGGCTGGTGGGTTTGAACCTCTAGCCTTCTGGTTAGCAGTCAGATGCCTTAGGTACTATACCACCAGAGCTCCCTTAAAGAGTAAAACTACTTTTCAAATGAATTTTTATATTAATTGGAGATAGTCTGACTGAAAATCGGAGTGCTCTGAAGCCCCTGAGGACCTTCTGGGGAGCCACAAGACCCAGCAGAACAGTTTGGGTTTCCTTCCTAGTGTGAGATGCTAAGCATGTGTGTCATTGGCACAGTCCTAGGGAGCTGGTGGGGTGAATGGTGGGGCAGGGTAATGGTCTTTGGGAGGGGAGGCCGTTGGGAAATGTGGATCAGGTCACTGAAAATGCAAATGACATTTGAAAAAAGCCTGCTGCCTCTTAATTTTCTTTCTCCATCTTCCCCCTCCTGCATCACCACTGCCCATCTCACCAACCCAGCTTCCCTAGTCGCTTCGTGATTGGCCGTTCCTGGGGAGAGGCTGTGGCTGAGCGGCGGCGGGAGGAATTAAATGGCTACATCTGGCACTTAATCCACGCAGCCCCTGAGGTGGCAGAGGTGGGTCCGCTCTCCTCCATTCCAGCTATTCTGGTCACTGGTGTGGGGCAGGCAGAGAGTGGAAGGGTCCCAGGCTGCTAGGAATCAGGAAGAGGGAATTGGCTCTTCTGATTTTGCTGGTGAAATGACCAGTGTGAGACTCTTAGGAGGAAGATAAAGAGGAGAAAAGGTATCTCAGTGGTTCCAGCCTCACAGAGGCTATCCTAGTTGTACACTGTCCTAGTTATCTAGTGCTGCTATAGCATAAATACCACAAGTGAATGGCTTTAATACATAGAATTTTTTTTTTCCCCACAGTTTAGGAGGCTAGAAATCCAAATTCAGGGTGCTGGTTCTAGGCTTTCTCTCTGTGAGCTCTGGAAGAAGGTACTTGTCTCTGAGCTTCTGCTCCTGGGAGATGTTCATGTGGCTTGACATCTCTCTTCCCTCATCTCTACTTGTTTGTTTAATCTCTTTTATATCTCAAAAGAGATCAATTCAACTCATTGTACACTAATTGTCTCATTAACATAACAAAGACAGCCCATAGGATTATAACCACAGCCATAGTGGTTAGGATTTACAACACATATTTTTGGAGAACACAGTTCACTCCATAACATTCTACCCTTCAGTGCCCCAAAATCCATGTCCTTACCATATGCAAAACACATTCACCCTATCATGTGAGTCTAGAAGTCTTAAATCAGCTCCAGGTCTAAAGTTTCATCTTCTGAATCATCTAAATCAAATATAGGTTAGACTTTAGGTGTATTCCATCTTGGGGCCAAAGTCCTTTTCATCTATGACCCTGTGAAATGTAGAATACAAGTTAACTGCTTTCAAGGGGTAGTGGTGGAACAGGTACAACATGGACATTTCCATTGTAAGTGGGAGAAATTGGAGGGAAAGAAGGGATAAAGGGCACCAAGCAAATCCAAAACCCAGCAGAACAAATAATGTTAGCCCTCAAGGCTTGAAAACAATTCTCTGTCCTATAAGACCATCTAAGGAACTCTGATAGCGTAGTGCTTAAGGCACTTGACTGCTAACCAGAA
Source organism: Orycteropus afer afer (assembly GCF_000298275.1). Lineage (NCBI taxonomy): Eukaryota > Metazoa > Chordata > Mammalia > Tubulidentata > Orycteropodidae > Orycteropus > Orycteropus afer. The sequence continues at coordinate 885,736 of NW_006922159.1, forward strand.
GGCTGGTGGTTCAAATCCTCCAGCCACTCCTCGGAAGGAAGGTTGGACGATCTACTTCTGTAGTGATACTGCCTCGGAAACCCAAGGAGGGGTCGCTATGAGTCGGGTCCAACTTGACGGCACGTAACCAGAACAACGTAAGACCATATGGGCAATGACTCTGCCCTTCACACTCTGGGTGCTGGCCATGCTCTCTGGACTCTTAGTGGAGACCCTTCAGACCCGGGCTTTGTTGCTTTAGCTCTCTGGGCAACTGCATTCTCCTAGTCCATCTGAGTGGTGACCTCACTCACTTAGCCCCAGTAGGCTCCATTCTTCTGCCCCCTGGGCATGGCAGGCCCACACCCACAACTTTGCACAGTGGCCTCATCTTGCTGGCACACTTTAATGGCAGCTCCACACTCTGGAACTGTGTTGGTGTAGATCTGACTCTTTGAAACCTAGGAAGCTGTGGCCCCACCCTTTGAGATCCAGGAGACCATGGCCCTACCCTTTGAAACAGAAGGTCCTGCTTCCCGTGCTCCTTCCAGCAGCTCTGCTGATCTCCCAGCTGTTCCAGAGATGGTCCTTTCCTTCCCTTGGAGGACAACAGATGTAGCTCCTTTGACTTGTTTCCTGCCTGTAGAATTCTAAGAGGCACATAGTTTTCTTTCCTTTCAGTCTAAACTGATGAGTTTTCTGCTGTGGTAGTGAGTTAGATCCATCAGTCACAGGCTTAATCTCTTTAACAGGATACATCCTTGGTGAAAATCCTAGGACACTTGTCCTTAGTTTGTACAACCAAAACATCAAACCAAACTCACTGCCATCCTGTTGTTCCAACTCATAGTGACCCCCACTGGGTTTCCCAGGCAGTAAATCTTCACAGAAGTAGATTGCCCCATCTTCCTTTTGCAGAGCAGCTGGTGGGTTTGAACTGCTAACCTTCTGGCTAGCAGTCAAATGCCTTAGGCACTACACCACCAAAGCTCCTTAGTTGAGTTTATGCAATTGAATTTTCCAAATCTTTAAATCATCACAATCACCTTTGATGTCCATAATTCTACCAACAGTGTCTTCAAGGTAATCCAGGCTTTTACTACTAGGCACCTTAAAATCCTTACAGTCTCTACCTATTACCCAATTCCAAAACCACTTCCATGTTTTAGGTATTTGTTAGGGCAGCCACCCCCACGTCTTCATACCAAATACTGTCTTAGTTTTCTAGTGCTGTTATTACAAATACCACACAAGTCAGTGGCTTTAACAAACAGAAATTTATTTTCTCACAGTTTAGGAGGCTAAAAGCCTGAATTCAGGGTGCTGGCTCTAGCGGAAGGCTTTATCTTTCTGTTAACTCTGGAGGAAGGTCCTTGTCTCTTGAGCTTCTGCTCCTAGGTGATCATCTCTTCTCCCCCATCTCTACTCCACTTTTGTTTAATGTCTTTTAATGTGCTTGATTTTGGAGTTCTGGTGGCGTAGTGCCTAAGGCATTTGACTGCTAACCAGAAGACTGGTGGTTCAAACCTACCAGCCACTCCTTGGCAGGATGGTTGGGCAATCTACTTCCATAGTGATACTGCCTCGGAAACCCAAGGAGGGGTCGTTATGAGTCAGAACCAACTTGACAGCAGTGAGTTTGGTGTTTAGGAACGTGCTTAATTTCTTTATTATCTCAAAAGAGACGGATTCAAAACACACTCTAGATTAATCCATCTCATTAACATAACAAAGACAACTCATTTCCAAATGGTATTATAACAACAGGCATAGAGGTTAGAATTTACAGATCGTATTTTTGAGAGACACAATACAATCCATAGTATACATGAAACATAATTAAATTGGATATTTTCATGCAGCCAGTTACAAGGAGAGATGTATATGTTAGATGTCATCCCAAAGTGATTAGAATGATCAGAACTGTGGAAAGAATTCTTGAGGAAAAGCTGTTTGGAACAGATTGAATGTGTGTAGATATCCACTTAGTTTTTTTTTTTTTTTTTTAACAAGTTAAATTCTAATAGGCATAAGAACAGTATGTTGTTGTTGTTATGTGCTGTCGAGTCAGATCCGACTCATAGTGACCCCTCCTTGGGTTTCCGAGGCAGTATCACTACAGAAGTAGATTGCCTCATCTTCCTTCCAACGAGTGGCTGATGGGTTTGAACTGCCAGCCTTCTAGTCAGCAGTCAAAGTGCCTTAGGCACTACACTACCAGAGCTCCCAAAGAACAATATAGTCATCAGGAATCCCATCACTCTAATCACTCTAACTAAATAATCACCTCTGTTTTCAGGTCCCCCCCTTTTTTTGTTCACATGCAAATGTGACTTTTAGTTTTACTATGGTCATAAGGAATCCTGGTGGTACAGTGGTTAAGAGCTTGGCTGCTAACCAAAAGGTTGGCAGTTGGAACCCACTCAGGAGCTTTCAGGGAGAGAGATGTGGTGATCTTCTTTCATAAAGATTACAGCCTAGAAAACCCTATAGGGTAGTTCTCCTTTGTCACATGGGGTCGATATGAGTCGAAAATCTACTTAATGGCACCTAACAATAATAACAGTAGTCATAACTTAAATATAATTCAATATATTTTTTCTACTTAGCATCTATAGTAAGCATATGTTTTAACTTTAAAAAGCCATACTAAGTTAGTAGTACATTCACTTGGAATACTCTAACTTCCTTAACCATATGCTTCTTAAAAGACATTTTAAATTAGGCGCTCCCCACTGCCGCCACCACTACTAATGCTAAAGTGTTTTGTTTGTTTTCCAAATTAGTTAAGAAATATTCTCAAGAGTACAGTTTATGATCTGTGTCCAAGACTGGCTCAAGGTTTTCTGTGTGTGCACACACACACATATACATGTGTTTTGGTTCTCTTGTGCTGTTCTAGCAGAAAACACCATAAATGGGTGGCCTGAACAAACAGGAATTTATTCTCTTACAGTTTAAGAGGCTAGAAGTCCAGGTTCAAAGTGCCAGTTCTAGGGGTTTAGTGAAAGCCCCTTGACCTTGGGCTTCAGCTCTATCTCTTGCTTCTGAGCCACTGGAGCTGGAGGCTTCTTTTAACTGAGTCAGCTGCTGGCTGCTGAGGCTGACAAACCCAAAATTACACAGTCCCAAGATTATTAAACAACACGGCAGGCCGCTGAATAAAGACTTGGCTATATGCAGCGTACAAGCATGCCAAAAAGCTCAGAGACCTTTCTCAAGGGTTCTCCTTATATACTGGAAGTAGACTACATCCCTAAGGCAGCTAATTGACTGCTCCAGTAGATTCCACCATGGAGTTGATTACCAGTCTCATCATGGGGAATACTCCATCCAGCTGCCCAGCCACTCAACCAGTCCTAGCCAAGTTGACACACAACATTAACTACCACAGTGTACATGCACATATGTGTGTATTGATAGAGGAAGAAATACTGGAAAAGAACAAACTGCTTTTAACTTGATGTGACCTAGTTTCATTTATTCCTTTTTTTTTTTTAACTTTCTATTATGTAAACTTTCAAGCCTATAGAAAAGTAGAATTTTGTAACGAGTGCTGATATATCTTTCACCTTGACTGTTATTAATATTTTGCCATATTTACTTAATCTATTTTTATGAAGTATTTTAAATAACAGACACCATGATATTCTACCCCTAAATACTCAGTATGCTTCTCTAAAACATACGGATATTTCTTATGTTAATCATGGTGCCATTATTTTACCCCATACATACTCTATATTCATATTTTTGTTATTGTCCCCGAAATGTCTTTTTACAGTTCGTTTGTTTGAGCCAGGATGCAAACAAGAATTGCACACTTGGTTGTTACATTTCATGTGTCTTTTAATCTGGAGGAAACCACCCTCCCCCTTTTTTTATTGTGTATCTTATTGAAGAATAATCCTGTTTTCTGATTCATCCCAGTGTGATTTGGTGTATACCTTCTTCCACCCCCTGCCCCGGGATGAGAAGGCTGTGGGCACCAGCCCAGCTCCCAAATCCTCAGGTACAGTGCCTTTTCTGTGACATCCTTGCCAACCCCAGTGAACCACTCCTACGGGTAACCTCACCTGCTCCTACCTTCTCCCAATTCTCTTTCCTTGACTTGTCTCCAGTACCTTTCCTTACAGGCTAGGGAATCTGGTTTCCCATTTAGGCTGTGGGATCCATAGCTCCTATGCCAGGTTCCCCAGGGGTTGGATATATACTTGACAATTACACCTCAAATCCCAACTTAATGCCATATCATATTTATGGATTCCACTCGTGTAGATCTCCCAGGGGGTATCAGGAGGCCCATCTTCTGGATGAGCTGGTGGTAGAAGGGCAGGGTCAGAAGGAAAATAGAAACCTGCCTGCCACCAGAAAGGAACATAGCTGGCCTCATGAACTTTCTCACTTTCCTTTGCCCCCACAGACGGCTCATGGGCCCGCCCCATCGGGAAGGTAGGAGGGGAGGTGAAGCTGTCCATCTCTTACAAAAACAATAAACTCTTCATTATGGTGATGCATATTCGGGGCTTGGTAAGTACATGGGCAATACTCACTTGGCTCTTTTTCTGGTACTTTTCTGACTGGTCAGACCTTCATTGGCCCCGTGTCATGACAGTAACCATTGTGGGCCTACTACCATGCAAAGCTTATGGTATGAGCAAATAGTACAAGACATAGCTTTGCACTAGGCATGATCTTTGACAAGTAACTTAATTACTCTGACCTCATTAAGATGAGGATGTTAGTACACTACCTCATAGGGTTATTAGTGGGAGTAAGTGAGATAATACATGCAAAGCATTTAACACAGTGCCTGTTATCACATATATGATGATGATGATTATGGGAGTTATTATAAGCAAGAGACCCAAGGGCCTTTTTATCTGGTTATAGAGCTAAGGCCAACACATGGCATCATTGAGCGTAATCAAGGCAATATATAATTATGAAATTTTTGTTATGGACTCTAAGAACATTGTGGGAGGAAGGGGGAGGGAACTTTTATTGACTGCCTACAACATGTCACCATTTTGCATAAGTGTGGTAGGAAGAGCATAAGCTTTGGAATCAGATAGACCTGGGTTTCACTCTCACACCATCATTCATTCACTCAATAAGTGTTCATTGAGTGCCTGCCATGTGACAGGCATTGAAATATTAGCTGTGGATACAGTGGTAACCAAAACAAAAAGCTCTGCCCTCAGAGTGCTTACATTCCAATTGGAAGAGACAGCCAGACAAATAAACAAGTAAAATATATGGCATGCCAGCTGATGGTAAGAGCTATGTGGAGAAATAAAGCAGAGAAGGAATGATGGAATAGAATGAAGGAGTGGCAATTTTTGTATAAATTGGTCAGGGAAGCCTTCATTAAGGAGGAGAGGTACTTTAGCAAAGATGGGAAGGAGGTGAGGGAGGAAGCCATGAATAATCATCTGAGGAAGGATTATTCCAGGGGGAGGGAGCCAGGAGCCTGCCAGGGGTAGTGTGGCTACAGCAGAAGGAACAAAGAGGAAAGTAGTGGGAGATGCAGTCAGAGAGTACAGTAGGCCAGAGCACATGGGTAACATGACAAGGACTTTGGCTTTTCCTCTGGATGAGATGGGAGCTATTGGAGGTTTTTGAGCAGAGGTGTGACATGATCTTATTTAAGTTTTAAAAGGATCAGGCTATATAAATCACTTAGTAGTTGGCTGCCTTGGACAAGCAACTTAATCTCTCTCACTCATTTCTTCACCTCTTAGAGGTTATGAGGGTGCAGTGCTGGTTCAGTGGTAGAATTCTTACCTTCCAGGTGGGAGACCTGGCTTCCATTTCCAGCCAGTGCACCTCATGTGTACCAACTACCCATCTGTCATTGGAGGTTTGTGTGTTGCTAGGTGCTGAACACATGTCAATGGAGCTTCCAGACCAAGACATTCTAGGTGATCTACTTCTGAAAATCAGCCAATGAAAACCCTATGGATCAAACAACCAGAATACAATTAGAGGGAATGTTGATACATTGTGAAAAATGTAACTAATATCACTGAATAATTTGTGTAGAAATTGTCACATGGGAGCCTAATTTGCTGTGCAAGGTTTCACCAAAAAAAAAAACAAAACAAAACAAGAAAGTATTATTTAAAAAAGAAAAGAAAACCCTGTGGATTAACAGTCTGATCCCCAACCAATCATGGGGTTTGTTGCACGAATCAGGAATATTTTGTTTTGTTGTACATGGAGTCCCCATGAGTCAGGGACCAGCTTGATGGCAGCTAACAACAATAACAACAATGAGGGGGTTAAGTGGGCCGAATGATAAAATAGACAAAGATACTGTGGCAAGAGGATTTCTGTGGACATGAAGGTCATTGAAAACAGGCTCCATTATGGGATGCCCTGGGCATTTAGATAAACAGTATAGACTTGCTATTCTGGTACCTAGTGCTGCCCTGACAAGAATACACCACAAATGGGATGGTCTTAACAAACAAGAGTTTATTCTCTTACAGTTTGGAGGCTTTAAGTCCAAGTTCAAAGCACCAGGCTCTAGGGGCTGGGTGAAAGCCCCTCAGCCTTGGGCTTCAGCTCTGCCTCCAGCTCCTGGCCCACTGAAGCTAGAGGCTTTTCTTCACTCAGACAGCTGCTGGCTGCTGAGGCTGCCAAGCCCAAGGTTGACAAGTCAAAAGGCACAGTCCCAATGTTACCAAACCACATGGCAGGCCATCAATTCAAGTCCATTGTAAGACCCAAGGTCGGCAGAGCATGGTAGGCTGCTGAACAACAACACAGCTACATACAGGGTTCAAGGTGCCATAAGTTCAAGACTGTTCCCCAAGGCTTCTGCTTATATACAGGAAGCAGACCACATTCCCTGAGGCAGCTACTCAGTGTTACTGGAACATAGCCATATCTGTTCACTTAAGTATTGTTTATATGGTGGTTTTCATGCAGCAGCTGCACAGTTGAGATTCCTCAGTAGATTCCTCCATGAAGTTGATTACCAGTCTCATCATGGGGAATACTACATCCAGCTGCCCAGCCACTCAACCAGGCCCAGCCAAGTTGACACACAGACTTAACCACCACAGTTGAACTACCATGCTTGCTATGATGGACAATCTGCTTGATATTTCAGTGGAACACCTAATATCGTCGTGTCAGGTTTCTCTGTCAGAATGGAGTGGGATGGGAAGCAGACCAATAAATTATATGTTCGTTGAAGAAGCCAGATGTGGGATATGAGTCTGGTTCAAGGTGTGATCCTAGGAATGGTGACGAGAATCTTTATCTTGTGTGTTTGCGTTCCTTTGTAGCAATTGCTCCAGGATGGGAATGACCCTGACCCCTATGTGAAGATTTACCTCCTTCCTGACCCTCAGAAAACCACTAAAAGGAAAACCAAAGTGGCCCGTAAAACCTGCAATCCCACCTACAATGAAATGGTATGTGAGGAAGTTGGTAGGGATAGGACAGAGGTCAGCAAACGATGCCTGTTTTTGTAAATAAAGTTTTATTGGAACATAGCCATATCTATTCATTTATGTATTGTTTATACAGCTGTTTTCATGTAGCAACTGCACAGTTGAGTAGTTTCAACAAGACCATATGACCTGCAAAGCCTAAAATATTGACTATACTGGCCCTTAGAATAGATTCCACAGCTGGAGCATGGCCTCTGTGTGTGTATGTATGTTGGGGGGTGAGTTCCAGCTGGGTCTATGCTGAACATGAACAGAAGCGTCAATAAAAAGCCCTCACCTGTTTGAACAAATTTGCAAATCTGCAAAGAACAGATTTGGACTCTATAAACCTTTTCTATTTACTTGGATTCTGTAGGGTTAGGGACACAGCCGGATTAAACTACCACAGACTTAACCATCGCACTCTTCCTTGTTCTCTCTGGAGTCTTCAAGTTCCCTCTCTCATTGCTTCCCTTTCTCTCCATTCTCCACTTTTGCAGTTGGTGTATGATGGGATTCCCAAGGGAGACCTGCAGCAGCGGGAGCTACAGCTGAGCGTGCTGAGTGAGCAGGGATTCTGGGAGAATGTCCTCCTTGGGGAGGTGCACATCCGTCTACGAGAGCTAGACCTGGCCCAGGAGAAGACTGGCTGGTTTGCACTGGGATCTCGAAGTCATGGAACCTTGTGAACCCAGCAGAGCCATGGTCCTGGACTCCAGGGTGGTGATGGGAACTGGGGCAGAGGAGTCTCTCCTGCTTGAAACTTCCTTTCCTTGAGAAGGAAAAGGCAGGGCCCTCAGTGGGCCACCCCTCCGTCCAGGTGGATCTGTCCTCCATGACAGGAGGTGGGGAGAGTAAGATGCTCTCTGCTTTCTCTTCTGCAGACTGAACTTGGGTTGGTTGTGATGTACAGCCCCTTGGAGGCTGTGAAGTTGCAGCAAAGTTTTAAGTTTACCTTGTGTCAAGGGAGCAATGCCTGGTTTGGGGTATGTGGGGGCAGGTTGTATGAAGTAGTATTTTGAGGGAGGGTGGGTGGATATCTTTATTTTTATTTTTAAAAAATGAAATAGTAACGTTGTCCTAACTGGACAGAAAGCCTTGCGAGAAGGGACATACATATGCCTCAGAAGGCAAGAGAGGAAGAATATTTGGATTTTTTGTATGATTAAGGTTCTTATTGGACTTTTTCCTAGGTTTTTTTTGTTTGTTTTTGTTTTTCTATCTATAGGAATTATTTGGGGAGGGGCTCAGTGGGGCCTCAGTTAGAGCTCCCTCTTTAAGGGTAAGCAGGGGCGGATCGAGGAGGGTGGGGATGCTAGACTGAGGCCTGGGCCAGGGCCTTTGATTTTGCCTCCAAAGGAGAGCACCATGATACCTGTGTGTGTGTAAGGAAGGGCCTTTGTCTTGGGGTTCTGCCAAGGACCTGTATTCAGGGACCCATGCATCTGGGGGAGCAGTTTTTCCTCTCATCTTCCCCTACTTTGTTAGGACTTGCCCTGAATACTGTCCTCTACCCCTTGTCCCCTCTATTCTCTCAGCTCATCTAGGGGCCATCCAGTACCTATGAATACGCTGGGGGTGCCACCCCTCCATCTCTCCCTAAATTTTTCTCTTATGGGATAATGTCTGCCTCAGCCCTTAGGTTTAGTTTGGCCCAAGGGCATCTTGGCCTTGGGAAAGGGCCTCTAGGTTGCAGATGCCAACATGGCTGCCTCCTAGGCAGTTTCTGGGAAGCATTCCCTATCACCCTCCACTTCTTTCCTCTGTGCTTCTTCTCCCCAATCCCTTTTTCTGGCATACTTTTTATAAGAATTCCCTTCATTTTGTGGGGCCATAAACCTATTTAACCTGGAGCCAAAGGGATGCCCTGACTAGAGGAAATGGGCATGGGGTGAGGGATTCAGTCAAAACTTGTTTTTTGCCAATGACCATCTCTGGTCCTGAGGAGGCTGGTTGGCATGGTGATTATTCCCCTGTAGCTGAGCTCAGGAGATGGGAGAAGGAGACCAGGTCTCTTATCTCTTCATATTCTTTATTCTCTACCAGACAGATATTACATTCGCTCTTTCACAGTTCACTCCAAAGGATTGTCCTCCTTAAAAAAGAGGGGAGAGACTTTGGATTGGATATTAACTTTGTCAATCAGAATCATCTGGCTGTGGCCTGTGATGGGGAAAGGAATAAGTAATTCTGTGAGCTGTCCCTCACCAGGACCTACCTACCATATTCGTCCCCAACTCCAAGGGAAGAAATTCCTCCTTTTGCTGACTCATTCCATAACTGGAGAAAGAAGCTCCAATCACTGAAGCCACAGGGCAGCAAAGGAGTTTAAATTAAAAATGCCAAGAATGATGCAGGCTGGTATGGGGAGGAGCTGGGGGAGTGGAGAAAGGGAGTGGGACTTTTCCAGATGAATGGACCATAGGTGTGTTACTGGCTTTTGGCCTGTTAACTCATCTTATTTTGACCCTTTAGGCCCCTGGTTTAAAGAGGTCTGTGTACTGTACCCACTTCCCAGACTCCCTTGTATCTCCTTCTTTCTCTGGAATTGTATTTTCTAATAAATGACATTTGAGAAAAAAAATTATTTCCAAGATGGGTTGATGTTTAAATTAAAACAGCTGATGTACAAGATGAAAATAATAATGGTAATCATTTTACAGATGCAACTTTTATATGGACTAATGCACCACAGAAGGCATTTTCCATTTGCTGTGGGCACAACGACTTGATCAGATGGGTATTATTATTCCCATTTTACAGTTGAAGAAATTAAAACTCAGATTAAGTAATTTGCCTAAGGATACACTGCCAGTTAAAGGATTGACTCCAAACCTTGTGCTATTCCTCCTTGACAATGTTAATACAATCCCTTCTGTTGATTTGGAGTTCCTAGGTGGTGCAAATGGTTAACAGTTATGGGTGGAGCTTTTGGTCCACACAGAAGCATCTCTGAAGAAAGGCCTGGTGAGCTATTTTTTAAAAATCAGCCATCGAAAAAACCCTGTGAAGCACAGTTCTACTCTGACACACATGGGTTTGCCAGGAGTCAGAACTGACTCAATGACAACTGGGGTGGTTATGTTGGTATAATAATTGATAGTTTTCAAAGTGCTTTAATATATGTCATTTTTTCATTACAACTACCCTCAGAAGTAGATATGGCTCATTTATTTATTCTTTCAACACAAATTGTGCATATGAGCACTGTTCTGGTTACCTAGTACTGCTCTGAAAAGAATATACCACAAATGGGATGGCTTGAACAAACAGGAGTTTATTCTTTTACAGTTTGGAGGCTTTAAGTCCGAGTTCAAAGTGCCAGTGTGGTAGTTAATTTGTATGTCAACTTGGCTGGGCCTGGTTGAGTGGCTGGGAAGCTGGTGGTAGTTATTCTCCATGATGAAACTGGCAATCAACTCCATGGTGGAATCCACAACAAGCAGCTGAGTAGCTGCCTTTGGGATGTGGTCTACTTCCTGTATATAAGGAGAAGCCTTGGAGATAGTCTCTAGCTTATGGCACGCTTAGACCCTGCATATAGCCGTGTCATTGTTCAGCAGCCTACCATGTTCTGCCAACCTTGGGACTTACCATGGACTTGAATTAATGGCCAGCTGTGTGGTTTGGTAACATGGGGCTGTGCTATTTTATTTGTCCACCTTGGGCTTGTTAGCCTCAGCAGCCAGTAGTTGCCTGAGTGAAGAGATGCCTCTAGCTTCAGTGGGCCAGGAGCAAGAGGCAGGCTGAAGCCCAAGGTCGAGGGATTTTGACCCAGCCCCTAGAGCCTGGCACTTTGAACTTGGACTTAAAGCCTCCAAACTGTAAGAGAATAAAGTCCTGTTTGTTAAAGCCATTCCATTTGTGGTATATTTCTGTCAGAGTGGCACTAGTAACCAGAACAACCAGGCTTTAGGGGCTGGGTGAAAGCCCCTCAAGCTTGGGCTTCAGCTCTGCCTCCTGCTCCTGGCCCTCTGAAGCTAGAGGCTTTTCTTCATTCAGACAGACTCTGGCTGCTGAGGCTGACAAGCCCAAGGTTGACAAGTAAAAAGGCATTATCCCTTAATTACCAAACCACACAGCAGGCCATTAATTCAAGTCCATTGGAAGTCCCAATGTTGACAGAGCATGGCAGGCTGCTGAACAATGACTTGACTACATGCAGGGTTCAAGCGTGCCATAAGCTAGAGACCATTCCCCAAGGCTTCTCTTTACATATAGAAAGCAGACCTCATCACTATGGCAGCTACTCAGCTGCTCACAATAGATCCCACCATAGAATTGATTACCAGTCTCATGGGGAATACTATATCCAGCTGCCCAGCCACTCAACCAGGCCCAACCAAGTTGACACACAAACTTAACTACCACAAGCACTTACCAAAGAATACAGTGTGATGATGCCTCTTAGAGTTGTGTACTGGCCCTTATACCAGGTACTATGCTGCTGGGTTACACAGATAAATTAAGATAATCTTCTGGTTTAAGAAGTTTACTGCCTAGTGATATTAACCAACTCTGTTTTACAAGAGAGGAAACAGAAACTCTTAAACACCTCATAAGGACTGAACTGTGGGAGCTGACCTGTATCCCAGAATTGAACCTCCAAATGGAGGATGGGAGTGATATGACCTTTGTTTAAGCATTTTACTCAGAAGTTTTCAAACTCTCCAGTGGGGAGTCATATTTCATGCTGGGGAATTTTGTGGGGCTTCCAAGGGATTTTCAGTAGTAAACAGTAGGAAGTGTTTCCAGCTGTATTTCTAAGTGGTTTCAAGGTGTCACCAAAGTTTTGGACAGGTCCCTATAGACCTTTTAAAAGTTAGAATTTGAATCTGGCAAGAGTCTTAGGAAATTTCTTGGCCAAATGGGGTAGAAATCTGAACTACCCTGAGGGAATGGGAATGAGAGAGCTGGGGAGTGAGAAAGAGGGGTTGCCCTGGGAGAGGAGAAACAAAGGAAGCCCAGGAGGCCACATTTTGTAAGGTGAAAGACAGGTGGCAAAAATGAAGTTGCCCAAGTTGCTGGGATTTGGGGGACAAAGGTTAGACTGGATTTGAAAAGTAAAAAATGAGGCAACATGCTACATTGGGAGATATTTCTGGTGGCTGGGACTTGGCAGCAATACTGATGACCTCTGGGTCAGGCAAGCTACCAGGTACTATGACTACTAAGATGACAAAATGTATAGATCCTGCCCTCAAAGAACTCACAGTCTAGTTAGAGAGATGGGTATGGAAACAAAAACTTGTAGTATGGTATAGACAAGGTGAGAAGGTTGAAAAGGGGGAGGGTGGGTCAGAGAGGACTTCACAGAGGAGATATTTGAGTTTTAATGGCAACCAGAATTCTAGATTTTATTCTTAGTGTGATGAGGTGCCATTGGAAGGCCTTGAGAAAGGGACTAAGGTGCTCCAATTTACATTTTAAAAGGTCTTATGTGATACTACAGGGAGCTCTTGTGATACAGAGCCTAAGGCATTTGATGGCTAACCAGAAGGTTGGTGGTTCAAACCCACCAGCTGCTCTGGGGAAGGAAGTTGGGGCCATCTACTTCTGTAAAGATTTACCACCTGGAAAGCCAATGTGGGTAGGTATGAGTCAACTTGATGGCAGTGAGTTTGGTTTTATGGTTGTGGTGCGATATTAACCAACTCCATTGTAATTGCTGTGTGAAGCAAGAATGGAAGAGAAACCTATTGAAGCACTCTAGGAGGGAAAGAAGGAGCCTTGGTGGCATAGGCATACTCATTAATCATTCTGCTGCTAACCGAAAGGTTGGCAGTTGAACCCACTGGCTGCTCTGTGGGAGAAAAATGTGGCAGTTTGAGATGTACAGCCTTAGAACCTGTATGGGCAGTTCTACTCTATCCTATAGGGTCACTGTGAGTTGGGATCCACTGAACAGCAATGAGTTTTTTGGTTTGGTGGTGCAATGTTAAGCAGCTCAGCTGCTAACTAAAAGACTGGTGGTTTGAACCGTATTGGGCAGTTCTAGTCTGTCACATAGGGCCACGATGAAGTAGAACCAACTCCTTGGCCCACAACAGCTGTGAGGTGCTAAATCTTTATGGAAGTAGATTTCCCAGTCTTCCTTCCTCAGAGTGGCTAGTGGGTTTAAACCGCCAACCTTCTAGTTAGCAGTCAAATGACTTAGGCACTATGTCATCAGAGCTCCTTACAACAACTGCAGGATGTGAAATTATAATGGCTTGTCGTTAGTGAAAAGTTGTCAGATTCTGAATGTATTTTGAAGGTAGAGCTGACAGGATTTGCTGAAGGATTTGGTATAGAGTTGAGGGAAAGGGAAGAATTGTGGATGACTCCTGTTCTGGTTACTTAGTGCCGCTCTGACAGGTGTATAACACAAATGGGATGACCTTAACAAACAGGAGTTTATTCTCTTACAGTTTGGAGGCTTTAAGTCCAAGTTCAAAGTGCCAGGCTGTAGGGGCTGTATGAAAGCCCCTCGACCTTGGGCTTCAGCTCTGCCTCTTGCTCCCGACCCACTGAAGCTAGAGGCATCTCTTCACTCAGGAAGCTACTGGCTGCTAAGGGTGACAAGCCCAAGGTTGACAAATAAAATGGCACAGTCCAGATATTACCAAACCACATGGCAGGCCATTAATTCAAGTTCATTGAAATTCCCAAGGTTGGCAGAGCATGGCAGGCTGCTGAACAACAACATGGCTACATGCAGGATCCAAGCGTGCCATAAGCTAGAGACCGTTCCCCAAGGCTTCTCTTATATACTGGAAGAAGACCACACTCCAAAGGCAGCTACTCAGTTGTTCACAGTAGATCCCACCATGGAGTTGATTACCAGTCTCATCATAGAGAATACTACATCCAGCTGCCCAGCCACTCAACCAGGCCTAGCCAAGTTGACACACAAACTTAACTACCACAACTCCCAAGTTTGGAACCTGGGCAACTGGATGAAAAGTACTTTGGTGTTTTACTAAGATAGGGATGATGGGGTTAGTGGAGCAGAATTGAGAATTTTGATCATGATGAGTTTGAGATGAATGGTAAACATCCATGCGGAGAAGTAGTATGGAATCTGGAACCCAAGGGACAGGTAAGTGTAGAAATTTACTTATGGAAGTCTTTAGCATTTAAGTGATTTTTAAAACATAGAAAAAAAGGTGGGTGGACTGAGCTCTGATATATGCTAACATTTAGAGGTTGAGTGGAAGAGGAGGAGCAGCCGCTGAAATTATAGGAAACTAGGGAAATGTTGTCAAGGGAACCTAAAGAAGTGTGGTCAGAGAATTGGATTTGGCAAAATGTTCTTCGTGACCTTCATAAGAGATGTTTGAGTGAGTGATAGAGGTGAAAGCCACATTGAAGTAGGTTAAAGAGACAGTAAGTGATGAAAAAGTGAAGATTGTGAGTATAGATACTGTTAAAGAGAAATTTTGCTGTATGGCATAATTTTGCTGGGTGGTGTAGAAACTGGGTAGGGCCATGTATTTAGGGAGAGGTTTTTTATGTTGTTTTAAAATAAGTAAGATTAGATATGTTAATGTGAATGACCTATTAGTGAGAGAGAAAGTTATGTTACAGGAGAGGGGATAATGGAATTTAGGGTTCCTTAAGTGGATATGAAAGAATAGGATCCAGGAGGTCTCTGCTCCTTGTAATGGGACTTACGGCAGCATATGCATGTCCAGGTGCAGGTAGATTTGTGGGGTTAGTGGTGGAAAGATGAGGCTGTGTCTAATTTATCTATTTTCTTAATGAGGTATGAGGTGTAATCATAAACTGAGAACGTGTGTTTATGGAGAATGCTGGCAATTTGAGGAGAGAAATACTGTGAAACAATTTCAGAGTACAAGAGAAGCAAAGCTACTAGAGAACTGTGATGCCTGACATTGAAGAGATTTGTGGTCACAAATATGAAGTGTATCAGTCAGCATGGCTGACTGATTTTCTTTAATAATGATTACAAGGTATTCCACCACTCGTCTGTCAGTTTGTTGTACTGTGTTGGCCGTTTGTGTTGCTGTGAGGCTGGAGGCTATGCCACAGATATTTCAAATACAGCAGGGTTACCCATGGTGGGCAGGTTTCAGTAGAGCTTCTAGACTAAGATGGACTCAGAAGAAGGAAGGGGCTATCTACTTCTCAAAAAATTGGCCAATGAAAACCTTATGAATAGGAGTTCTGGCAAGATGGCAGACTAGGTAGAAAGACTGCACAGACCCTCTTCAACAAATAAAAGGGAAACCAATTAACACAGACACAGAAGATAATCTTGGACCCCTGAACCTTGAAGGGAAGGATATAGAAGTGGACTAATTTTCAACCAAGAATTATATACCCGGCAAAATAACTCCAACTAGCAGGAAAATTTGTGTGAAAATACCAAAAAAGGAGACATACAGAGCTGTGGTCTGGCAGCGATCCTGATGGCACAGACAGCTTGGAGATTCTCGAGTGGTGGTGGGACCTAAGAATTAACCTAAAAATCAGCCCTGGTAGCCAAGGACTGCACAGAGGACTGCTCTGGTGGCTGGGGAATAAACAGAGAAGGTGAAGAGAAAGGCGGGCTGAGCTGTGGACTTTTGCTGGTCTGGAGGGGGCCACCATTTTGAAGGTTTAAAAGCGGCTTGACTATTTTGGATATTTAAAGAGACAGCACTCTTGCAGATTCCTGGGGATTAAGAACATGTTCTGCTTTCCAGCAACCCGAAGGACGCTCTGGAACTGCAAGACTGAAAAGGTACCACATTCCTCTTGTTACTCTTATACCTGCTTGGTGAGCAGAGGTGGGGCCCACTCTCACCTACCTTCTGGGCCCACAGGAACTCCATCAAAGTCTGTGTGCTCACATGGAGCCTGGGTGCCCTGCCCTGTCCTCCACTGATTTTTTTTCTCTTTTTATTTTTTTTCTTTTTTGCTTTCTTTTTTCTGGTGATTAGTTTGCTTGTATTTGTCTGTTTTAAAACAACTATTATTATTAATACTTTTGTCCTTTTTACTATTATTCTTCATCTT
>NW_006922159.1:914203-915398 GCF_000298275.1 Orycteropus afer afer
AGCTCCAGGAATTGACGGCATCTCCACTGAGATGTTTCAACAAACGGATGCCATGCTAGAGGCACTCACTCATCTATGCCAAGAGATTTGGAAGACAGCTACCTGGCCAACTGACTAGAAGAGATCCATATTTGTACTCATTCCAAAGAAAGGTGATCCCACAGAATGTGGAAATTGTCAAACATTATCATTAATATCACACACAAGTAAAATCTTGTTGTGGTAGTTAAGGTTGTGAGCCAACTTGTCCAGGCCTGATTGAGTGGCTGGACAGCTGGTGGTAGTTATTCTCCATGATGAGACTGGTAATCAACTCCATGGTGGGATCTACCACAAGCAGCTGAGTAACTGCTTTAGGGATGTTGTCTCCTTCAGTGTATAAGAAGCAGCTTTGGGAATGGTTTTTAGCCTTTTGGCACACTTGAACCCTGCATGTAGCCAAGTCATTATTCAGCAGCCCGCCATGACCTTTGGATCTTGGGACTTCATCTGGACTTGTGTTCATGGCCTGTCATATTGTTTGGTAACATTGGGACTGTGCCTTTTTACTTGCCAACCTTGGGCTTATCAGCTTCAGCAGCCAGTAGCTGTCTCAGTGAAGAAAAGCCTCTAGCTTCAGTGGGCCGGGAGCAGGAGGCAGAGCTGAAGCCCAAAATTGAGGGGCTTTTACCAAGCCCCTAGAGCCTGGGATTTTTAACTTGGACTTAAAGCCGCCAAAATTGTAAGAGAATAAACTCTTGTTTGTTCAAGCCATCCCATTTGTGATATATTTCTGTTAGAGCAGCACTAGGTAACTAAAACACTTGCTGAAGATAACTTTAAAATGGTTGTAGCTGTATATTGACAAAGAACTTCCAGAAATGCAAGCTGAATTCAGAAGAGGATGTGGAATGAGAAATATCTTTGCTGATGTGAGATGGATTTTGGCTGAAAGCAAAAAATACCAGAAAGATGTTTACTTGTGTTTTATTGACTATGCCAAAGCACTTGATTGTGTGGATCATAACAAATTATGGATAACATTGAGAAGAATGGGAATTCTTTTTTTTTTTTTCAATTTCATTTTATTTAGATTTGGGTGAAGATTTACAGAGCAAATTCACTCTCGATACAGCAGTTCATAAATAATACTTTGTCTCATGTCATTGACCACAGTTTACCACAATGCAACAGCTCCCCTCCAATTTCCTCCCCA
>NW_006922159.1:915948-938619 GCF_000298275.1 Orycteropus afer afer
AAAGTAGGAGGTGGAACAATGTTTTGTATAGTATGTTATGCCAATTGAGTTTGATGTCCCCTGTGACCATGGTCCCAGGCCCTCAGGATCAACTACTCAGTCGCTGTGGGTAACTGGCTGTGACCAAGCAGTGAGAATGGGAATTCTTGAATGCTTAATTGTGCTCATGAGGAACCGCTACACAAACCAGGAGGCTGTTGTTCGAACAGAACAAGGGGATACTGCATGGTTTAAAATCCGGAAGGGAGTGCGTCAGGGTTGTATCATTTCACCATATTTATTTAATCTGTATCCTGAGCAAATAATCTGAGAAACTGGAGTATATAAAGAAGAGTGTGGTATCAGGATTGGGGGAAGACTCATTAACAACCTGCAATATGCAGATGACACAACTTTGCTTGCTGAAAGCAAGGATGACTTGAAGCACTTATTGATGAAAATTAAAGAGTACAGTCTGAAGTATGGATTACATCTCAATATGAAGAAAATGAAAATCCTCACAACTCAGCCAATAAGCAGCATTACAATAAATGTAGAAAAGATTGAAGTTGTCAAAGATTGCATATTACTTGGTTCCACAATCAATACCGATGGAAGCAGCAGTCAAGAAGACATCAGATGACCTATTGCACTGGGCTGCAAAAGACCTCTTTAAAGTGCTAAAGAGCAAAGATGTCTCTCTGAAGACTAAGGTGAGCCTAACCCAAGCCGTGGGAGCTCTTGTGGCATAGTGCCTAAGGCATTCGACTGCTAACCATAAGGCTAGTGGTTCAAACCCACCAGCCACTCCTTGGAAGGAAAATTGGGCAATCTACTTCCAGAGTGATACCACCTCGGAAACCCAAGGAGGGGTCGTTATGAGTTGGATCAGACTCGATGGCAGTGGGTAACCCAAGCTGTGGTATTTTCAGTATCCTCATATGCATGGGAGCTCTAGTAGCATAGTGCCTAAGGCACTTGACTGCTAACCAGAGGGCTGGTAGTTCAAACCCACCAGCTACTCCTCAGAAGGAAGATGGGACAATCTACTTCCGTAGTGATACTGCCTTGGAAACCCAAGGAGGGGTCGCTATGAGTCGGGTCCAACTTGACGGCACACAACAACAACAACAACAACATATGCATGTGAGAGCTGGGCAATGAATAAGGAAGACCGAAGAAGAGTTGATGCTTTTGAGTTGTGTTGGTGAAGAATCCTGAAAGTACAATGGCCTGCCACAGAACTAATAAATCTGTCCTGGAGGAAGTGCAGCCAGAATGCTGCTTGGAAGCGAGAATGGCCAGGCTTTGTTTAACCTACTTTGGTCATGTCTCCATTCCCTGGAGAAGGATATCATGCTTGATAAAGTGGAGGGTCAACGAAAAAGGAGAAGGCCTTCAATGAGATGGATTGACACAGTGGCTACAGTGATGGGCTCAGGTATATCAAATATTGTGAGGCTGGCACAGGACAAGGCAGTGTTTCATTCTTTTCTACATAGGGTCACACGTAACAACAAGAAGAAGGGTATAGGATCAGGATCAGTAGATTTTTGACAGAGAATAATGTTGGCAAAGCGGAAGGGCAAGAAGATTAAGAGTCTTTCCAAGGGGATAGTTTTAATATTGGATCATGGAATTCATACTAGTTAAGGAGGGACACATCATCAGGAAAAACTAATCACTAGAAAATGACACCATATTTGGTAAAGTAGAGGGTCAGCAAAAATGAGAGAAACCCACAATGAGAGGGATTGACACAATAACATCAAACTTACCAAGGTTCACAAGATTGTGTAACATCGGACAATGTTTCACTCTCTTATACCTAAGACCACCATGATTTGGAGTCATCTCAGCAGCAAGGAACAACAAGGTGGGACAAGAAGAGGTTGGTAGATCATAACAAAGTGGAAAGGGTAATGGTTTAGAAGACTTTTGGGGGTTGATAAGTAGCTGAATAGGGATACCAGGGCAGTAAGTTGGAAAGATAAGTGGTAGCCAGTGTGTGAAATATTTGGAAATAAGGTTTTAGATGCAGTACAAGTATTGGAAGGAGCCCTGGTGGTGCAATGGTTAATTGCTTGGCTGCTAACTGAAAGGTTAGTGGTTG
Source organism: Orycteropus afer afer (assembly GCF_000298275.1). NCBI lineage: Eukaryota > Metazoa > Chordata > Mammalia > Tubulidentata > Orycteropodidae > Orycteropus > Orycteropus afer. The sequence continues at coordinate 918,041 of NW_006922159.1, forward strand.
GAAAGTACCAGCAGCTCCGCAGGAGAAAGATGTGGCAATCAGCTTCCATAAAGGTTACAGCTTTGGAAACCCTATGGGGTAGTTCTATTCTGTCCTATGTTGTTGTTGTTGTTATTATGTGCTGTCAAGTTGGACTGACTCATGGTGACCCCTCCTTGGGTTTTGGAGGCAATATCACTACAAAAGTAGATTGCCCAACCTTCCTTCCGAGGAGTGGCTAGTGGGTTTGAACCGCCAGCCTTCTGGTCAGCAGTCAAGTGCCTTAGGCACCATGCTACCAGAGTTCCTCCTCTGTCCTATAGGGTTGCTATAAGTTGGAATCAAGTCAAAAGCAATGGTTTTGCTTTTGTTTTACAGGTGTTGGTGAAGCCGACTCTGTAAAATACAGTCAAAAGCTATATAAAATTTACATCAGGCCAAGCAAAATCTTTAACATAAATGTAATTAACTGAAGTTTTACTATGGTCTTCCAAAGGGCCAGTCAGCTTGCCCGTCCAAGGACATCTTGTGTTCACCAGCATGCACACAGCCATGGCAACTCATTATCTCTGTGTACAGAGCTGTCCTCTCTCTGCCCTCTAGCTGATAGCAGGTTTGAGAAGGCAAGCTTACACTGTTCTTCCTGTCAAGACTGACAAGGCAAAATTAAGTTACTTATGTTTATTGCTTCATGGTTTTGTTTTCTTTTTTCCCCCTTTAGAATAACTTTAAAAGGTAAGGAAGAATGAAACTATGTATCTAATAACTAGGTAGGGAGGGAGAGGCCCATTCAAGAAAGTTTAAGAATTTTTTAATTTTAAGGGCATGTGGTGTCAGTAACAGAGTTGAGTAGAGTGCAAGAGGTTTGGTTATAAGGAAAATGCTATTATTATTTTTGTTCAATTTGTGATTTGGGTGAAAGTTTACAGAGCAAATTCACATTTATTATTTTAAAGTATTATTACTTTTTTTCCATTCATTCCACAAATGTTTTTTTTGGCACCTATTATGTGGCAATCAACATGCTAGGTCAGTGGTTCTTAAACTGTTTGGCCCCGAGATCCATTTACACTCTTAAAAATTATTGAGGATCCCAAAGAACCTTTGTTTATGTGTGTTGTACCTATCGATATTTACTGTTTGCAAACTAAAAGTGGAAGAATTAAAAAAATATATTTATTTAAAAGTAATAAACCAATGTAATGCTTTTAGTGAAAATAACGTTTTTAGTGAAAAAGTATTTTTCATAACAAAAATAGTTTAGAGAGAAGAGTGACATTGTTTTACAGTTCTTTGCAAATCTTTCCTGGCTTTAGTAGAAAACAGCCGGCATCTCATCTGCTTTTGCATTCAGTCTGTTGTCACATTATGTATCCTCTAGAAGGCTCCACTGCACACTCATGAGACAATGAGAGTTTAAAAGGAAAATAATAGGTTGGTATTATCTTGAAAATATTTTTGACCTTGAGGACCCTGAAAATATGAGTTCCCCAGGGATGCCCTCACCACACAATGAGAACCACTGTGCTAGTGTTGGGATAAGGAGCTCTGGTAGCATAGTGCCTAAGGCACTTGACTGCTAACCAGAAGGCTGGCGGTTCAAACCCACCAGTCACTTGTCGGAGGGAAGGTTGGGCAATCTACTTCCTTGGTGATACTGCCTCGGAAACCTAAGGAGGGGTTGCTATGAGTTGGGTCCAACTCGATGGCAAATAACAAGAACAGTGTTGGGATACAGCCCTCAAAGGAGCTCAGAGACCAGCAGGAGAGGACATTTATAAGTATACATAGTGCAATGTGTTAACTACTCTTAACTGTATAATGATGTAAGTCGAATTGCAACTCATAGTGACCCCTTCCTTGGGTTTTCAAGGCAGTACTACTATGGAAGTAGATTCCTTCCAAGTGGCTGGTGGGTTTGAACTGCCAGCCTTCTGGTTAGCATTCAAATGCCTTAGATACTATGCCACCAGAGCTCCTGAGAGAACTGCTGGAAAGGATCAATTAATTTTGACTGGGAAGGTCAGCAAAGGATTCAAGGAGCAGTTGATATTTTAGTTGGACTTTAAAGCGTGACAGGTAAAGTGAGGGCTTTCTTGGTTGAGGAATAGTATGAGCAAAGGCATGAAACAAGGAACACTTAGTCCAATGTTTTGGGAGTTTAACATACACGAAAAGACGTGACTAAAGAGGCTGGAAAGTGGTGGGAGGACAGACTGTATATAGCCTTCATTCTGTAGGTAATGTGAAAAAACCGAAGGTTTTAATGTAGGAGAACAACATGAGAATGTTAGCTAATGTGACCGTTAACCAGAAGGCTGGTGGTTCAAACCCACCAGCCACTCCTCGGAAGGAAGGTTGGGCAATCTACTTCCGTAGTGATATCGCCTTCGAAACCCAAGGAGGGGTCGCTATGAGTTGGAATGGACTCAAGGGCAGTGAGTTTGTTTGTTTGTTTTATTAGCTAGGCTTGTTGTTGTTGTTGTTGTTATGTGTCGTGGAGTCGGACCCAACTCATAGCAACCCCTCCTTGGGTTTCCGAGGCAGTATCACTATGGAAGTAGATTGCCCCATCTTCCTTGCGAGGAGTGGCTGGTGGGTTTGAACCACCAGCCTTCTGGTTAGCAGTCAAGTGCCTTAGCCACTATGCTACCAGAGCTCCCATTATCTATTATATATATATATATATATTATCTAGGCTAGGCACTGTATTAGTAACTTAGTTCTCTTACCAACCCATTGAAAGAGGAATTATTAGCCTCGCTGTTCAAACACACCAGCTCCTCTGTGGAAGGAAGATGGGGCGATCTACTTTCGTAAAGATTTACAGCCTTAGAAACCCAATGGGGTCGCTATAGGTCAGAATCCACTGGATGGCAGTGAGTTTGGTTTTTGGTTTTACAGCTGAAGAAACTGAGACGTCCAGTAATTAATTTGCATACTTGAATCTCTTTTCTATCTTTTCTATTATTAAAATGAAATATTATTAAATACCAAACCAAAGAAACCAAACGTCACTGCTGTGGAGTTGGATCTGATTCATAGCGACCCCTCCTTGGGTTTCTGAGGCGGTATTACTTAGGAAGTAGATTGCCCTACCTTCCTTCTGAGGAGTGGCTGGTGGGTTTGAACCGCCAGCCTTCTGGTTAGCATTCAAATGCCTTAGGCACTATGCCACCAGATAAAAATAATAGTATTTCTATTATACTTTTTTCTGAAGTTCTTAAATTGAGAAGAATTTCCAGAGATATGTATCACAAGACAACAAAGGGTAAACAACAGAAATTGAGGACCTCTTAGTTTCCTAAAGGTTTGTGCTCAATTACTAACCTAAAGGTTGTTAGCCAAACCCACTCACAGTAGGACAAAGGGTGCTGGGGTGGAAGGCCTGGAGATCTGCTTTCATAAAGATTACAATCAAAAATACCCTATGGAGCAGTTCTACTCTGTAACACTGGGGTCACCATAAGTCAGAATCAACTCCACAGAAACGAGTTTGTAGTTTGTTTTTTAGCTTCCTAGAAAGAAGTTTCCTTGAACTTGCCTCATAAGCAGTAGTAGTAGCTTGCCTCTTCCAGCCTCCCAAGAGATTTTTCTGCAGTCCCTAATCCTCCTAACTGCTATTCTCCTTCTGTAATAGATACTTAACTTCAGGGGTATGGATTTAAAAATTTGAGGAGAAATAAGGAAATAAATTAAGACCAAACTCACAAGAGAGTATCAAATGCAGCAATTAAAATTATCAGGCAACATTTTTTCAAAATAGGTTGTATTTTCTTCTTTGGGTGTTATACTCTGCGGTTTGGGGAGCTCAAAACAAATCTGAAACGAAGGTATTGCCTGCTGGGAAGCAACAAAGAGTAAATGGTTCTGGGACTGTTTCTTCCCTCCTCTGTGACTTCAGCCGGCCCCACAGTGAAAGCGGATAGTGTAACAGGGAAGCAGCACCCAAGCAACGTATACCGAAGTACATGATCTTAAAGCTCGATTTCAAGCAATGCTGAGTTGTTTAGTAACCCTAATACCAAACCAAACTCACTGCCATTGACTGCCCAGTCTTCCTTTCACGGAATGGCTGGTGGGTTTGAACTGCAAACCTTCTGGTTAGTAATCAAACGCTTTAGGCACTATGCCACCAGAGCTCTTTCCCTAATATTAAGCCCCCCCCCCAAAAAAAAAAACAACCAAACTCACTGCCTTGGAGTCCGATCCGACTCATAGAGACCCCTCCTTGCGTTTCCGAGGGGGTATCACTATGCAAGTAGACCGCCCACTTTTCCTTCTGAGGAGTGGCTGGTGGGTTTGAACCGCCAGCCTTCTGGTTAGCAGTCAAATGCCTTAGGCACTAGGCTGCCAGAGCTCCTTCCCTAATACCAAGAGGGAAGGAATACCCAGAATGATCCATTTTCCACTTAAGATTTAAGTGTCTTAACTAACGCCAAGCGTGTATATCATATGCACAGCAGTGCCCAACTCTTAGTATATACTAAGATCTCAGATTGATGATATACCTGGCTCTCAAAAAATGCTGGAACGCCAATACATAAGATAGTACACACTTAGGTGTGTATTAGGGCTCAAAGGAATTCAAGGGTTATCCCGAAATACCTCCATAGCCCCAAGCCCTACTCTTTAGCCCAAAGGGCAGCCGGGCGATCTCCTAGGAGACCACTGGGAAACAACAGCGCACGCGCACAGCGATGGCTAGGCTGATGCAACCTCCCGCGTGCGACTGCGTCTACTGAGAGTAAGGAAACCGTCTGGGAAATGGGCGAGACCAATCAGAAGCCACACGGAAGTGTGCGGAAAGACCCGCCCCCCGCTCCTCCCGGTGCTCTGCGAGTGACGTTCAGCGGCGCCGCGCCGGCGGCGTAGACGCTGTCCTTCGTCCCATCCGGTTTCCTAGAGGTGTCCTGCTTCGGCCCTAGCCCTGCGGCCATTTTGGACTTTGCTTCCACCCGCAGTCGTCTGCCTTCCGGTGTCGGGCTGCTAAGGGGCTTTTTAACGGTCCCTCTCGTCTGTAAAGTCGCCGCCCTGAGAGGACTCCTATATATGGTGGTGAGGCCTCGACCAGACTAGAATACCTCCTTCCTCGCCAGGATGGATTTCGTCTCAGCTGCTGCGTCCTGCTCCTACCATTCCGGGCTGTGGTCTGCCGCCTGTTGCCGAATCCGCTTCCCTCTGTGGCTCCTCTGCTGGCCCAGGGATCAGCCTGGAGCACCGACTCCGCCGGTAGGCAAGACCAAGACTGTTTAGGCCTCCTCCTAATCTCGTACGATCTCCAGCCGATGAGCTCGGGATACCTGAGAGATTGCCAAGAAAAAGGAGATGGAGCCGGGAGCAGACGGATCGCGGAAACGGGCTGCTCCTCGGGCGGGCTCGGGGTTCCGGCTCCCCTTCCTCTTCTTTTGGAAATTACGGCCAGGCTCTTCCAAATACCCGACACCTTCCGCCAGGGAAAACCCCGAGGACCCCAAACTGGCTTCGTCTCCCCAGCCCGAGGTTCGGACCAGCTACTGGATGAAGCTGCTTTCCCAACTTTTTGCGCCGCTCCCTAGCTTGTTGCAGAAGCTGCTGATTTGGAGCCAGCTTTTCGGTGGGATGATTCCTACCAGATGGCTGGAGTTTGTTGGAGGTTACAGCGTCCTGAGAGCTCTGAGGGGGCGGGAGGAACCTGCCATCCCCACCGCCCAGAAATCTGTGAGTTCGTTGCGGCTCGGCCCCTTGGACGACTCGGCTGCCAGCCCCCTTGATTGGTTAGAGGAGGGGATCCATTGGCAATGCTCACCCTCAGATCTGGACTTGGCACATGAAGCCAAGAAAAATGCTTTGGACCCTGCCCCACACGCTCTCTTGTTAGAACAGCAGCTGTGGAGAGTGGAGCTGTTGCCTAGTAGCTTTGGAGCCCGGCTTTTCTCTGACCAGGAACTTGGCTCTTCGCCCTCAGAGGCTTTCAACATTCAGCAGTTAAGCAACTTCGACGTAGTTTCTTACTTGCTGAACCCCTCCTACTTGGACTGCCTTCCTGGAATAGAGCTCAGTTATCAGAACAGGGTGGCAAGTGGCCAGCTCGTTGATTACCAGACACTGACTCCAGAGAGCTGCCTGACTGATGACCATTGTTACCCCCAGCCGCTTAATGCAGAGGTCACTGAAGCCTCGTGGCAGGGATGTCCACCTTCTTCTAGAGAAGGCCTGCCCGAAGTCCACCATCTTCGCATGAAACGACTGGAATTCTTGCAGCAGGCTAGCAAAGGGCAAGCATTACCCACCCCTGACCAAGATCATGGCTACCACAGCCTGGAGGAGGAGCACAACCTTCTTCGGATTGATCTGAAACACTGCGGAGAGAGTCCACCACAGTTGGTTTCCCCTGTGGAGGCTATTCCTGGCACCTCCCAGGAAGTCACCAAGGAAAACATAGAATTGTTGACTAAAGAGGTCCCACTTGCTCTAGAAAAGCAGGACCCTTTTGAAAGCTGTCCGTCTTGGGAAGTGTCTGTAGATAAAGAATCTGAAGAGGACCAAGTTAGTGAGGTTGACTACTCAGACATAGAAGATGACCTTCCCATGTCTACCAGACCAGCTTGTAGTAACAAAGTGATCGATTACATTTTGGGAGGTGTGTCCAGTGACCTAGAGTCAAGTTCTGATTCCCAAGGTGAGGATTGGGATGAGGAAGCGGAGGATGATGGTTTTGACAGTGATAACTCACTTTTGGAGTCAGATCTTGACCAAGATGCTGAAGGACTTCATCTTTGGAACTCTTTCTACAGTGTAGATCCTTATAATCTCCAGAACTTTACAGCAACAATTCAGACTGCAGCCAGAATTGGTCCTGGAGACCCTTCTGATTCAGAGAAGGATCTTTCTGACAAATCTGATCTAGAGAATTTTCCCCAGACTGAAAGAAGCATTCCTGAGTCTCTTGACCAGAGTTCTGGAGAGGAAGATGACTGGGAATCTAGTGCAGATGAGGCTGAGAATCTCAGACTATGGAACTCTTTCTGTAACTCTGATGACCCCTATAACCCTTTGAACTTTAAGGCTCCCTTTCAAACATCAGGGAAAAATTGGAAAGGCCACCATGACTCAGAGAGACCATCTGAGTCCCTTGTGGCTATTTCTGAGTGTCACACCTTATTTTCTTGTAAGGTGCAGCATTTAGAGAGTCAAGGAAATGATTGTCCAGAGTTGGTACACTGCCAGCTTCTTTATGGGGAAAGACACAGGCATATCAAAAGAAAAAAGGTTTGTTTATACTTTCTGTCTCTTAACATGCCTGGTAATTTGATTTGACTGTTTTGATGTGGTTAAATGTAGAGCATGACTTTTTTGGAGGACTAGTAGTGCGTATTTTTGAGGAAGACCTCTACGTGGATTAGCAGTTTCCCTATAGGCTTCAGCTTCTCAGAACAGACATACACACAATTTAATTATGCTAGAGATTGAGACAGTACTATTATAGTTTTAAAATGGTTTTTATGTGGTATACCATTGGCCAACACTTAATATTTTACATACATGATAACTGTCCTCATTCTTGTTCATTGGAACCCAAAGGGATGATGGCACCAGGTCAAATTTACCTGGTTGTTTGCCAGGAAAGAAAATACTAGTTTCAGTATAAAAACTTTTTTGACATGTATGTGGTTTTGATTGACAATCAGAAGCAATATAGGGAATGATATTCCCTTAAGAACACAATACTAGTTACCTTTAACAACTGCAAGTTGAAAATCATATATAAACAGTAAACCAAGAAATAAAACCCATTGCCATTGAGTCGATTCCAGCTTAGCAACCCTGTACAGAACAATTGCCCCGTGGAGTTTCCAAGGGTGTCAGTCTTTTTTTTTTTTTTTTTTTTAGGATTTGGGTGAAGATTTACAGAGTAAATTCACTTTTCATACAGCAGTTCACATATACTTTGTCTCATGTCATTGACCAAAAATTACAATGCAGCAGCTCCCCTCCCACTTCCTCCCCATAGTTACCTCCTCCCAGTGTCCATCCCTTCATACTCTTCTGCACCCTGAGCTATCTCCCTGTGCATAAGCAGCCCTTCCTTCTCCCATGATTGTTCTCTCCAGGGCATGTGTCTACTTGAGGTAAATGTTTAACTCACATGCCAGGGTGTCAGTCTTTATAGGAGCAGATTGCCCCATCTTTTCCCCATGACGTGACTGGTGGGTTTGAACCACTGACCTTTTGGTTAGTAGCTAAGTGCTTTAACCATTGCGCCGTCAGAGCTCCTTAGGTAAATATTGGTCAGTTATTTGGTGTATGTTGCTTCCTGTTCCCAGGCTTGTCTTAAAACTTCATGGAGCATTTTACTCTTTCAGCATATTGTCAAATTAACCTTATTTTGGGAGTCTTTTGAATTGCCTTTTTTTTTACCCCCTTATGTTTAATTCAGCTGAAGTTATTAATTGGAAAAAAAAATTCCTCACCACACACAAAGCTTTTTGTTGTAGAGGAAACTTTACCTAAACCTTTATTTGAAAGAAGAAAGGAGTGGGTGAAATGTTAACCTCAGATTCAGCAGCCTGAGGGACTCTGAAGTATACTGTACAGTACCATGATCTCTTGGTTCCAAATGGCCAGCTTAATTCTTTGAAATTATTCCAAGAGTATAAAATGTTTCTAAATGGTGGTAATCTTATATCTTACTGTAGAAGGAGAACAAGTTATATTAAAAATTAAATTTTAGTGCACACTTAAGTAAAAGCAATGATGAAAGAGCTTTTCTTTATCCTGTTAGGGAGCCCCTGACAAAACCTATTTAAAATAGAAAGGTAAGAACCTGTGGGGCAATGAAATGAGCACTTGGCATCTGGAACCTTGTATTCTGAGTGGTTGAGGCAAGAGATAGAGAGAAAGCCAGACCTGGGAAGTACATGACTTCTCATGGCTGTGAATTACTCATTTATCTGATGGAAATAGTATCTACTGTATGAGTTATTGCAAGACTTAGATGAGTGAGTACAACTCACTCAGTTCTTTGCCTTTATATGGTAGCTCTTACTGTTTAAGGACCTCAGGACAGTCTCATGTCTCTTTAGCTTGCTCATTGAGTGCAATGAGATGAGTTAGTAGGAGACACTGAACTTGAAACAAAACTTGGAAAAACATATGTTTCAAATATGGTGAAATTATGTGACAGCCTTTGACTACTTGCCATTCTCTAGGTATAGGAGAAAAATGGGTAGTGTCTAGTTCTTGGAAAGAAGCTTTCAGATCTAGTGGAAAACACTTTGTGTGATGGCATAACAGTGCACATTATGGAACTAGAGTCTGTTTGAATCCTTATTACACCACTTAGAAGCTGTGTGACCTGGACAAGTCGGTTAGCCTCTCTGTGCCTCTTTTTCCTTTACTGTGGGGATGATAATACTACATACCTCAGGGTTGATGTGTGAGAAAAACTGTAAAGTGCTTTGGCATATGGTAAACACTATATAAGTTTGTTATTAGTATTATTATTTATCTTGGTGACAGTGAATGAGTAATGACTAGAATGCAATATTTAGTAAGGTGTTACATACCTACTAATTGTCCTCGGGGGCATTTCTAGGCCTGATGTAAAGGGAATGAAAGTAGTAGGCCACAGTGGAATTAGCTGATGTAACTATTGAACATACTTTAAAGCAAGTATTTACTTCTGTAGTTTGATATCTTAGAAACTTCTGTATTAGAAATTAAACGGGTTGAAAAGGATTATCAACTCATTACATGTCATCCTGCATATTAAAATATTCACAATTTTATGTATCTATAGTGATGGCATATTGAATGGAAATACAAATAGAGTTTTTATCTTAACTCCAAAGTCTCTTAGTAGCACAGCCTTTAAGATAATAAATTTTGCTGCACTTTACCAATTAGCTTTCTCTTCTATATTCTGATTACAAGATTAATAATACAAAAATAGAAATAATGTGTTCATGATTCAAAAATTGGAAAGCACGAAAGAATGAATTTTTTAAAAAAGGAAGAATAGAACTAATTAAAAATATTGTTAAGGCCTTAATTTCCAAGTAATACAGTGGTGATTTTCTGAAATACTTTCTTTGAAAACTTTGGTCATTTTTGAGGTAAGAGTATTATAACTATATTTCCTTAAAGATTAAAAAAGCAGGAATCAATAACAGGAAAATTTCATTTCTCTATCTGGATTCATTTTATTACATCAAAAATCAAGGGTAGAGAATATGTGTGTATATATACACAGCATGCACATACATAAATCCGTATGTATGTATAAATGGAAGAAATGCATCTGCCCATCCAGTCAGAATGTTGAGACCAAGTATCCTATAAAATATATGATATTTTTAAAGAACTAGTAGTATAAAGGGTTATTGACCTCAATGCTAACTGTAAGATCCTAGAGTTATTAGTCTTTGTCTTTATAGGTAACCTTTCTTGAAGAAGTTACTGAGTATTATATAAGTGGTGATGAAGATCGCAAAGGACCCTGGGAGGAATTTGCACGGGATGGATGCAGGTTCCAGAAACGAATTCAAGAGACTGAAGATGCTATTGGATATTGCTTGACATTTGAGCACAGAGAAAGGATGTTTAATAGACTCCAAGAAACATACTTCAAAGAACTTAATGTTTCCAAGTAATGTTAAGGTGGTTTATCAACCTCTAGCCCTAGCATACACTACCTCTTAGTTGAGAGGTTTCTTTTAAAAACAAAAATTGGCAGCTGTCCTTTGACATTCTTTTTAAAAGAAATGCACCGTGGATCCAGTGACCCAGTTTAATATTCTTTTGCAACATAGCCCACTCAGAAATGTCCAGGATTGAAAGATGACGTTGTGTGATTATTTCTAATCCTTCCCTTTCTGAAGACATTTCTTTTATGATTTAATTGGATGTGTTTTTGAATGCAGTTTGCTTGTTGAGCTGAGAAGGGGACCTTTTATGTTGTAATTTTGCACTTTGAAAACTTGATTTCTTGGAAGACAATATTTATAGGGTTCAAAGCCAATTCTAATTTAAATTACATATATTTGTCTAAAAGCTTTGGGCTCTTTCTTTTTCTTCCTGGCATTCTAAATTTAATAGACGTGTTTTCTCTATTTTTTAATTCAGTGATTTGGCCCTTCTGCCTTAAGGTTAAGAAAATAATTTTGTGTATGCTACCACTTAAAGTATATTTTGCCTTATGTCATGTTTTATATATATGTATATGTATATACACACACACACATATATAAGTACATACATATATGTGTGTGTATATACATGTATATATATATACATATTATTATTATTTTTTTTTAATGACTGGTTGAAAATATGTGGTGGATTTTTATTTTCTTTTCTGCCTAAGTTATTTCCAAGGACTGTCACAAAACCTTCATGTGCAGTACTTTCTACTACTTTGGGAAAGCTGCATTTTCTGCCAAATTTTAACATCTAATATATTTAATTTCTGTGCAAACTGCTTTATGGAGGGATTCCTGTATATGTTACTATAGTTCCCAGTTGAATGTGGTTATTTGTATCTTTCAATAGATAGAAATTGTTGTAAAAGACACCAGAAAGTAATACTTGCATCATAGGCATTTATTTTTTTAAATTCAAAAGCCTAGAGTTTCCTAGGAAGAAGATGGGAGACATCTTAGAGCGATTTGGTTTTGTTGTATATCCTCCTCTTAACAAAAACCAGTGTTATTTAACTCAAGCCTCAGCACTGTCACTTTTAAAACCTGTCAGGGTGACACTATAAACTTGGAAATGGGCAGTTCTGAATTTTCCAGTTTAAAATGTAAAATACAGGTGTAGTCCTTGTCCAAGTTTATTGTGTTCCACTGTTTTAAAGAGAGGAGTAATAGTAAGGCCTGACTTCTCTCAGGAAAGGGTAGAACTATAGATTTAACAACTAGAAAATCTCAATATCGTTAGCCCAAAGTTTACTTTTGAATCAAAGTCTTTGTAGTTACTGGTTGTGCTTGGTTTACTCAGTGAACTCTACATGGTATCAATCTGTTAGGGTGAGGGACTGTTAACAGACTCATTATTCTATTTTTACTGCATGTACTTTCTGTCACAGATAAGGGAAGGCATGAGTAGAGTAGATATTCTCTTAATTTTGAACTTGTTTCAGTATGGGAATGAATTTTTCATCAGAAGCGCTTCAAGGTTACTACCTCAGTGTATAATCTACCAGGTCATTACTTTATTTCTATCTGGTTTGCTCTAAGAACTGCCTCCAGTGTTAACACTTACATTCAGACATACACACACTGAGAGTGCAACACCACAAAAATTGGTCAAAATTTTTGTAGAGCCTCTGTTCTCCTTTGGTGCCCCTCTACTTCAGGTAGGGATAGGGAATACATTCACAGAGTCTGGTGTAGTAACCATGAAAACAGGCTAGGTTCAAGCACCAGCTGTGTTGATTGCAAAGCAGATATAATTTATCATGAAAAAAGCTTTTTTTAAAATGTAAGGGCACAGGAAAAAAAAAAAGTAAGGGTATGTTTTCTAAAACTAGGCTGAAGCATACTATTTTATTTCAAAGACTTAGGTTGTGTTTTGTGTTTCTGAAATCTAACATCTCTGCATATTTGAAAATAACAGGGTATCTTTACAGTTATTGGATTTTGGAAAATTGTTCCCTTGGCATACCAACCTCACTACCAAATGAGTACCATAAAAGCTTGACTAAGAATTCTCCCATATACTCCCTTCTTCTAAAAGAAGTGGACAGTGATGAGAAGGGCAGAAGGGACCATTTTTAAGTTGGATTGAAAGAAAAAACAACCCAAGAATAATTTCAGTACCACTCCTAGTTAGAACAGTTCAACCCCCACAATCTTAGAAATAAAATCCTTGGAGGTTTTAATTGAATATTTTACACATTAAAAGTCTTGTACTGGTGCTTTAAGTGTCAATGTAGCATGTGAAAGACTGTGCAGTTAAAATTTCTATTTCTGAGTGTTGAAATGTGATAACAGCACCTCTTTAACTTGAATCAAAACTATCAGATTTTATTTTTTTATAATTTAAGGAAGGTGAAATTAGGGGACTAGAAGACTTCTAAATTGGCTTCTACATAACTAATGATTAAATGTAACCAGTTTGTTGGATTTTATAGCTAAACTTATATTTGTGTATGAAATTTAACTAATCTGTACATTGTAATAAATATATTTGCAATTATTAAATGTTACCTGATATTTTGGTTCAATATCATATTGCATGTTTCATAGTATGTTACATTGGTTTTGGAAATAGCAGGATTTTCAGGATTAAATCAGGTATATTGGTAGATGTACTGTAAGCTTGAGAGGTGCTAGACAAATGTCTGTGGTTTAAAAATGTTATATGACATGGAAATTGCACTTAATCTAATGAAGGGGAGAGATAGTAAGGATAAATATGGTTGCAAACAGTTTAGTAATAGAATTTGGTTCTTAGAATATGAAAGACCTGTTGTATTTAAGGTGAATGTTTACACAGCAAATTAGGTTCCCATTTTAACAATTTCTCCACAAATTATTCTTTGGTACTAGGTACATAATGTGTCATCCTTCTCATTTCTTCCGTTCTAGTTGTACCATTTCCAGTGCTGTCATTTTCCTGCACCCTTACCTTCTCATCTTTGCTTTAGACTAATTTTTGACCATTTGGCCTCATAGCTGATTTTTTGAAGGAGCTCATTCATTGCTCGTGGGTGATACTCTTTATTTTATGAGCCAATCTGTTATTGCGCTAAAAGGTGACCTCAAGGGATAATTTCAGTTTAAGGTTTAAAGAATGCCTTGGGGTAATAGTCTCAGGGAGTCCTCCAGTCTCAGTCCAATAAGTCTGGACTTTTTAAGAATTTGATATCTGTTCCACATTTTCCTTCCATTGCATTAGGATCCATCTGAGTGGCTCTGATCAGAATAGTTGGAAGTGGTAGTTGGGCATCATCTAGTTCTGGTCTTAGGGTAGATAAGGCCACAATTTGTGTATGCTGTTAGTCCAAAGACTACTCTGAGTCAGGTTGTCTTGTTTTTCTTTTGTTCTAGATGCATAGAGAACAATAGTTGTATCTTAAAGATTGGTACTCACAAGTTTTAAGTCCCAGACACTACTCACCACATTGGGATGTAGAACATACATTTTATAAACTATATTATGCCAAGTAACTGAGTTGCTCCACAAATCTATGGTCCTAAAACTTCAAACCCAGAAAACCACTCTCATAAGGTATTTGATTATGTCTAAGAAGTAACCATACTATGTCTGTCTCCTATGTGGTTTATTTTATATATGTGGATGTACATGTTCATACACACATATTTGTATATACATATGCCTATGAATACATCTGTCTGTGCACATGTGTACCCACATTCATATCACTATACATATGTATCTATATACATATTTGTGTAACCATGCATGTTTTTTGGTTCTTGGTATTGCTGCATATATTTATCAGAAACATCCATTTCTCTTGTGTCCTTTTTAGTGATATCATTTACCTGGTCAGGCTGTGTACACTTCACCCATATTTGATACTACTTTCCCCATCATCAAAAGTAACCAATGTCCAGTCTCAAGAGTGCTTCCCTCTCTCCCCATTCCTGGTAACCACCAATGAGCATTGATTTCTGTATGTTTATCTATTACTAGTGATTTGATTCTAAAATTGACCTCAGTGGGCTACTGCTGTGAAGAAAACAAGTAATATTCACAGGAGCAGTAAAATTTATATGCTGGTTTAGCATAGTGTTTCTCCTAAATTGCAGGGATGTCTACATCTCTTTTATGCTTATCCACAATAACCATGTAATATGAATTGTGATGTTCTCCCATTATAATGCTGAATAAATGTGGTGGTATAATCAGAAAAAAACAAACTTGCCCTAAAAAGATGAACATTTGGGTTATGGCAAGTCTGTTAATGGACTAAGCAAAAACAGCTTTCTTAATTCAATTCAAGCATTTGGATCCTCCCAGGTAATTAAGAAAAATTATTAAAAGTGTATCTATACTAGAAGGAAGGAAAGAAAAATACATATATTACTGTTTCAGGATTAAAAAAGCTGGCTCTCCCTAGGAAGGTATATGGAAATAAACATCTTCACATCAAGCCAGATTTATTGCTAAGCCTACCCTGATACAGAAAGTATGCTGTTTTTCTTTTCTACTTCAATTGTCAGTAGGTGCCAACAAGTCAGTTCTGACTTATTGTGATCCTCTGTACGACAGAATGAAAACAACCCTGCCTTGCGCCATCTTCACAATTGTTGCTGTGCTTGAGCCTTTGTTGCACCTACTGTGTCCATCAATCTTGTTGAAGGTCTTCATCTTTTTCACTGACCCTCTCTCTACCAAGCGTGATATCCTTCTTCAGGGACTGGTCCCTTCTGATTACGTGACCAAAGTAGGAAAAGAAATCGTGCCATCTTCGCTTTTAAGGAGCATTCTGGCTGTACTTCTTCCAGGAGAGATTTGTTTATTCTTCTGGCAGGCCATGGTATATTCACTGTTCTTTGCCAACACCATAATTCAAATGCATCAACTCTTGTTCTGTTTTCCTTACTCATTGTCCAGCTTTCATATGTATATGAGGCAATTGAAAATACTATGGCATGGGTCAGCCGCACTTGAGTCTTTGAAGTGTTATCTTTGTTCTGTAACACTTTAAAGAGGTCTTTTTTTTTTTTTTTCAAACTGTGATTTGGGTGAAAATTTACAGAGCAAATTTACTTTCCATACAGCAGTTCATATACACTTTGTCTCATGACATTGACCACAATTTAACACAATGCAACAGTTCCCCTCCCACTTCCTCAGGACAGTCACCTCTTCCCTGTGTCCATCCCTCCATGCACTCCTGACCCCTGAGCTGTCTCCCTGTGCATAAACAGCCCTTCTTTCTCCCATGATTGTTAAAGAGGTCTTTTGCAGTATATTTGCCCACTGCAATATGCCATTGTTTGATTTCTTGACTGCTTGGAGGAAGACTCATTAGCAACCTCCTATATGCAAATGACACAACCTTGCATACTGAAAGCAAAGAGGACTTGATGCACTTACTGATGAAGATCAAAGCCTACAGCCTTCAGTATGTATTACATCTCAACATAAAGCAAAAATCCTAACAACTGGACCAGTAAGCAATATCGTGATAAATGGAGAAAAGATTGATAATGTTAAAATTTTCATTTTACTTGGATCCATAATCATTGCCCACGGAAACATCAGTCAAGAAATCTTTTTCAATAGAAAGTTTAAAACAAATATTTAGTTGCTGACCTCAGAAAAGTTGACATATATATAGTATTGGTACAACAACAGACACAAAGACCAGTGGAACAGAATTGAGAACCCAAAAACAGATCCATCCACCAATGGACAGCTGATCTTTGACAAAGGGCTGAAACCCACTAAGTGAGAAAGAGATAGTCTCTTTAACAAATGATGCTGGTAAAACTGAATATCCATTTGCAGAAAAATAAAACAAGATCTATACTTCACACCATACACAAAAACTGACTCGATAGATCCAAGTCCTAAATGTAAAACCTAAAACTATAAAGTTCATCAAAGAAAAAAGGGGCACATATAGGGGCCCTAATTTCATGGCATAAATAGACTATCAAACGCAACCAGAAGTGCACAAACAGCAGAAAATAAACTAGATGACTAGGACCTTCTAAAAATTCTTATGTGCATCAAAATAGTTCTCTAAGACAGTAAAAAAGAGAACCTACAGATTGGGAAAATATATTTGGCAATGACATATTTCACCAAAGGTGAAAAAACCAAACTCACTGCTTTCGAGTTGGATCCGACTCATAGTGACCCCTCTTTGGGTTTCTGAGACTATTCACTACAGAAGTAGATTGCCCAACCTTCCCAGGAGTGGCTGGAGAGTTTGAATCACTAGCCTTCTGTTTAGCAGTCAAATGCCTTAGGCACTACACCACCAGAGCTTCCATCCACCAAAGGTTATCTCTAAAATTTATAGAAAACTTCAACAGTTCAACATCAAAAAGAAACAATCCAATGAAATAATGGGCAGAGGACACGAACAGACACTACACCAAAGAAGATATTCAGATGATCAATAAACACATGAAGAAATGCTCATGATCATTAGCCATTAGAGCAATGCATATCAAAACAATAATGCTACATCATTTTAACCCAGCAATAATAGCAAAATTCAACAAGACAGGAAATAACAAATGCTGGTGACGGTGTGGAGATAATAGACCCTTCATACACTGCTTGTGGGACTATAAAATGGTACAACCACTGTGTAAAACATTATGGCACCTTCTTTAAAAGTTGAAAATAGAAATACCATTTGATCCAGGAATTCCATTGCTATGAGAGCCAGGATACAGATATATGCACACCCATGTTCATTGCAGCACTATTCACAGTAGCAAAGAGTAGAAACAACCTAAATGGCTATCAAGGGATGCATGGATAAGCAAACTATGGTACACACACACAATGGCATACTATGCAACACTGATGAATAATGAAGAATGGAAAGTGAATTTGCTCTATAAACTTCCACCCAAATTACAATAAAAAGTTAACAAAATGTTGACACACAGATTTAGGAATTTGGTGGTCTCGGGTATTCTCATTTGCAGTCTTTCTTTGGACTCTCCTCTATGTACCTTTTTTAAATCTAAATGGAAATATCTTAATTTTTTCTCAAATACATTTTATTTATAAAAATATCTAATGTAGAGGTGGACAAAGGCATTTTTAATACATTGTAAAGAACAAAACATGCTGCCAAAGGTACCTTTGTGAGCTGAGAGAATTTCCTTAGATGTGTCAAAAAAGGTTTTGGTATTTCCTCACTTAATTGATAATGCCACGAATGTTAGCTATTTGGAATCTCCCTACATCTGTAATTAGGATTTCTTTCTCTATGGATTTAGTTGAGTGCTTTGTGGTCAATAGAAACAGACCAGTCTTTTCCTCCCTGGATTTGCTCCAGTGAAACGTAAGTTTGTGTTGGCCATTTATGACCGTAAAATACAAAGGCAGCATACAAATCCAGAGATTCAGGTATAGGGGGCAAATTACCCAATAAGCAAAGTAAGCGTGGGCTTACTTACTAATCTGTGTGAACAACTTCACATGGGAAAGGAAGTAAGCACAAGTAAGTCCATGCTTACCTTGCTTGCTGGGTACTCCACACCTCAAACCCAAACCAAACACACTGTCAAGTCGATTCCAACTCAGTGGCATTATAGGACATAGTAGAACTACCCCATAGGGTTTCCAACACTATAAATATTTATAGAAACAGACTGCCTCATCTTTGTCCTGAGGAGTGGTTGGTGGGTTCCAACTGCCAACCTTTTGGTTAGCAGCTGCATGCTTTAACCATTGCACCACCAGAGCTCCTCACTCCACCCCTCAGGGATTGTAAATATGAAAAGAGGCTTTGATTCTGTAGGAAGGTGCTGTGGGTTGGGAGAGACAGATGCCAGCTATACCTAAAGGCAGAATCTTTGATGTAGTGAAAAAATGTGGAGTTGTTCACTACAGATTAGTAAGTAAGCACACATAAGCCCATGCTTATTTTGTTTATCGGGTGATGCAATACTGGGCATAATAAGAAAAATAGATTTCTTTTACTTCTGTAGAAGGTAGAAAATTTATCAAGGATTATCAAGCAAGGATTTATTGAGGATTTATCAAGCAAGACCTACAGTGTTTTACCTAATAAATTCAGTAGCAGGTTTGACATCAGAGAATCATTCTACACATGGAATGGACACCAGTTTGGGGTGGGTGAGGAGGTATGTATCAATGTAAGCAATTGATCAGAAACAAACATGGCACTGGCCGATTCCTTTATGTTACCAGTGAAAGATGGAGGAAGCTAGATTTGAGAAGCTTGATACGTGGGAAGGATACCCTAGAGGTCTAATGAGATTGAGGGTGTAGGAAGCTGAAATATAATTTAAGGACATTTGGAACAATTTTTCAGATTTTATTCATTTTACTCTCTTATCCTTGCCTTCATCTCAATATGATCCTTCTCTTCAAGTTTCCTCCTTTCTTTTTTGCTGAATGTTTTATTTTTACCATTGTTTTATAGATCCTTACCTAGAAGAAAGATGAAGAAATTCATAACAAAAGAACAGCACAATTGCCAGAGATGTGTGTCATTAGAGACAGTATCCATAAGGAAAATGGAAGGACCTCACAAAATTCTTAATATTCTTCATAGCTTATTGCACATTTTCCCACCAAAGTCTAGGATAAATATTTATACTCTGAGATGGAATTGATTTTCAGAAATATCTCAAAGATGTTCACTGTCAAAGAAAGAAGTGATCAAGCTGCTTTGAGTTAAGCCTGCTTTTTCTTCATTGAGTTCATACATTAGCTCTGATGTCAACCAAAGAGGAATCCCAGTAGAGTTTCAAAAGAGACTTATCTGGATCACCAAACCAAACCCACTGCCTTTGAGTCGATTCCGACTTGTAATAACCCTTTAGGACAGAGTAGAACTGCCCCATAGGGTTTCCGAGATTGTCGAAGCAGACTGCCTCCTCTTTCTTCCACAGAGCAAGCAGCTGGTGGGTTTGAACTGCTGACCTTTTGGTTAGCAGTCAAACACCTTAAGCTGCACCATCTGGATATATGTCCTGAAATAGTTCTTTTTTTTTTTCTTTCTTCTTTTTTCTATTGTAATTTGGGTGAAAATTTACAGAGCAAATTCACTTTCCATACAGCAGTTCACATACATTTTGTCTCATGACGTTGACCACAATTTCCCACAATGCAACATCTCCCCATAGTTTACCTCTTCCCTGTGTCCATCCCTCCATGCACTCCTGCTCCCTGAGCTGTCTTCCTGTGCATAAGCAGATCTTCTTTCTCCCATGATTGTTCTCTCCAAGGAGTGTATCTACCTGAGGTAAATGTTCAACTCATATGCCTGTCTTTTGTTTGGCTGGAAACCACAGGTGTGGGTTCAATTCCAGACCTGAAGGGCAACTAGGGGCCATAGTCTCAGTGGTTCCACCAAGGTCTATCGGACGAGCAAACCTGGTCCCCCTCCCTTTTTCCTCCAAATGATTTTGAGTTTTGTTCCACATTGTTCTCCCTCTCTATCAAGGATCTTCTACATAGATCTCCTTCCAAGTGGATGACAGTGGTAGCCGGGCACCATCTAGTTCTTCCTGTCTCATAGTCATATAGGCTGCAGATTGGATGGTGTACCCATCACTAGGACTAATTGTTTCCATGAATTTTTGGTTTTCTTCATTCTTATTTGCTCTGGACAAAGAGAGACCCATCATTATATCTGGATGGCTGCTTGCAAGCTTTTAAGATCCCAGTCACTACTCGCCAAAGTAGGAGGTGGAATAATGTTTTGTGTAGTATGATATGCCAATTGAGCTTGATGTCCCCTGCAACTATGGTCCCAAGCCCAAAGGTTCAACTACTCAGTCCCTCTGGGTAGCTGGCTATGACCAAGAAGTGACTACAACCTTTCCCCTTGTCAGCTCTACTATACACCTGGGAATTCAGATCATACAAATAAACTTATAGGACCACTGTCTGCCAACCCTATACATGGTCTTGGGTAC
>NW_006922159.1:940809-946861 GCF_000298275.1 Orycteropus afer afer
CCCAACCTTCCTTCCGAGGAGTGGCTGGTGGGTTTGAACCGCCAGCCTTCTGGTTAGCAGTCAAGTGCTTTAGCCACTATGCTACCAGGTTCCTATTAATAGGATGCATATTATTAAATGTGAATTTAGTATGTAAGCAAATCTGCTGAGACTTTTCGAGAAGTACTATACTGTTTAGGAGTATTAGGGTAGTCTTACCAGCACAGCAGGGGATTAAGGTGGTGTAGTGGATAAGGCATTTGGTTGCTAACCAGGTCAACAGTTCAAACCCACCGGCCCTTCCACGGAAGGAAAATGGGACATCTACTTCTGTAAATATTTACCGCCTGGGAAATCCAGTGGTGGTCTCTATGACTCTGAATGGACGCAATGGCAGTGGATTTTTTTTTTTCCTCTTTAGCATTGGGGTGGGGACTTACGTAACTGTAAAACTGAAGGAAGTTCAGTGGCAACACTACTTTTTTTTTTTTTTTTGGCAGAAGA
Source organism: Orycteropus afer afer (assembly GCF_000298275.1). Lineage (NCBI taxonomy): Eukaryota > Metazoa > Chordata > Mammalia > Tubulidentata > Orycteropodidae > Orycteropus > Orycteropus afer. Next base: position 941,293 of record NW_006922159.1, read on the forward strand.
TTGGCTTTGCGCTTCTTAGAGATGCTGTGTTGAGTCCACCAGATGGCGCTAATTGCCATATCAGAGTGCAAGGTATTACTAATGCGATGGTTATCTCTCCTGTGGAGGTCATTCCTTGGTGTATAAACAAATTGGGAAACGGTGCTGCCCTGCCCCTACTAGGCTTGGCTGGCCTATTGTGACTCCACCTTTTTGTGGTGACTATTCTCGGAAGGAAGGTTGAGCAATCTACTTCCACAGTGATACCGCCTCCAAAACCCAAGGAGGGGTCGCTATGAGTCTGATCCAACTCCCCGGCAGTGAATTTGGTTTTTTCAATCCATTAGTGGCAGGTGTTCCTTGTGGGAGAATCAAGATTTGTATTTGAACACGAACAAATGAACTGATTCTGATCTACACAGAGGGAGAATAAAACGAGTAATTATAAGTGAAATCTGTAAGTGGCTGATGTAAGGATGTTGTTGTGTGCTGTGAAGTCGATTCCAACTCATTGAGACCCTGTTGGACAGAGTAGAATAGCTGTAATCGTTATGGAAGGCGATTGCCAGGTTTTTTCTCCGGTGGAGCTTCTGGTGGATTCAAACCATCCACCTTTCGGTTAGCAGTCCAGCTCTTTTTTTTTTTTTTTAATTGTGATTTGGGTGAAAGTTTACAGAGCAAATTTGTTTTCCATTCAACAGTTCATACACAATGTCAATTCATGACATTGATTGCAGTCCCCATAACGTAACAGCTCTTTTTCCCCTTCCTCTCTGTGGTTACATTTTCCGTGTCCTACTTATCTATGCATTCCTGCCCTCTGAGCTTTCTCCCTGTGTAAATACTGCCCTCCTGATCTCTCATGGTTGATTATTCTAAGGAGTGTACCTACCTGGTGTAATTGTTCACCTTATAGGCCTGTCTATTGTTTGGTGCAGCCCAGCTCTTAATCTTTGTGTCATCAGGGCTCCTTGATGTAAGGATATTTGCTGGGTTTTGTGTTTTAAGATTTTTCCAGCTCATGCTTCCTCTCGCTTAACTATTTGTTCGGTACTCAGTTTTCACTTGTATTCCTGTGCATCGAGGCAGTCATTCTCTGTGGGAGGAGTGGAAGGGTGCCATGTTGCTCTGAGCATGGAGAATCACTGTATTTGATGAGAGTTTTACACATGACTAGCTTGGATGGTGGAAAAAGCCTCAAGAGTTATTGGGCTCAGTTTTAATGCTGGTGTTGCTGTTTCCTTCTTAGAGCTGGTTGCCAAGGCCAGGTAGCTATCTAGGACTAAGTCTTTAATAGGTTAGTATTGGCTCCAAATGAGAACTGAAATCAACAAATTTAAGTGAGGAGCTGCCACCGGGCCACTTACAAGAGTGCAAAATGAAAGGCCATTGTGTGTTTGTATCTCATTTCCCTCTGCCTGTAGTGCTTGAAAGGAACCCTGGTGGCACAGTGGTTAAGTTTTCGTGGGCAGTTCAAACCAGCTGCTCTGCATGAGAAAAATTTGATAAATTGCTCAGGTAAAGATTATAGCCCAGGAGACCCTATGAGGCAGTCTTGTCTTGTCCTATAGGGTCACTAGACTCAATGGTAACTGTTTGATTTGATTTATAGGTAGTAACTGAGACAACTTTCCCTTGCATTATTGTTGTTGTGTAGATTTTCTTTTCTCTTGTTTCTGCTTGATTTGACTTTGTGGGGAGAGGTAACCAAACCAAACCAGTTGCCTTCAAGTTGATTCCAACTCAAGACCACCCCAAGTGTGTCAGAGTATGGAGCAGTACCAAAAAAAAAAAAAAAACAACTCACTGCCATGGAGTCAGATTTGATTCATAGCAACCCCTGCTTGGGTTTCCAAGGCGGTATCACTACGAAAGTAGATTGCCCAACCTTCCTTCCAAGGAGTGGCTGGTGGGTTTGAACTGCCAGCCTTCTGGTTCTTTTTTCACCTCTAGGAATTTATATAGGAGTGTTTGTGTGTGTGTGTTTACTTCTGATTGTCAAATTTTCTGGACATCCACCTCTGAACAGATCCTCTTTCCCAAGACAACCAGCTGAGACAACCAGCTCAAAGGCAGGGATCTTTTGGCCTGTGGATATAACCTAGTATTATCTGAGGGAAGGTAGTTTTTCAGTGGAAGACTGAAGTACAAAAGAAAAGTCCTGCTGGGAAGTCAAAGGTTGGAAGCAGGTGCATATTCATGCAATTAATTTCCCAGGTTGTTTTAAACAGGATGACGAGTTACAGTTAAGCCAGTGTCCTCTCTTATCCCTTCCACTCTGCATCCATTGTCACCAAGTCAGTTCTGACTCATAGCAACCTTATAGGACAGAATAGAACTGCCCCATGGGGTTGCCAAGGCTGTAGTCATTAAGGAAGCAGACTAACTACCACATCTTTCTTCCTCAGAGCAGCTGGTGGGTTCGACCTGTTGCCCTTTCAGTTAGCAGCCGAAAGATTAACCACTGTGCCACTCCACTCTGCATAAAACCCCTCAAAACATTAGGATTATTTATTTTACTTGATCAGGTTTCATCTCCCCTATAAAGGTTTCCCTGATAATGACTCTATCTCTAAACCTGCAGAGTTTATAATCTTGTTTTGAGTATTACAGCACCTTTCTTTTTTTAAAATCACTGTTTATATCACATTGAATTGTGGTTGTGGTTTGCATTTCCATTCTCTCCTGTAGACTGTGAGCTCTTTGATGGAAGGGTACTTAGCACGGAACATCTTAGTTGCACAATAGCCTCCTTCTTCCAAAGGATAGACTTTCCAGGCCCCTCCCCCAAACAATTAAGTTAATTTTTAATTCACGTTTCAAAGAAATGGTTAACTGAAAAGTTCTACCTTCAAGTTATACAGTATTTTTACTTATATATTATTTGAGGTATTTTTGAAAAGCCAGCATTATTATTTATTATTTTAAACTGAAAGTTTTAAATCTATTGATGTAATTCTTCATTATTGATCATCTAAGTGATAGTATGCTATTCATTGGAACTTGATCAGTATTGTGAAAGGTACATCTTCATTAGGTAGGGTATCACTCATACCCAATTTTCCTAAATGATTAAAGACATTTACATAAAAATCAGCTTATTGAGGTATAATTTATATACAATTAAATTCACCAATTTAAAATATTCAACTCAATGAGTTTTGAAAAATGTATACAGTCATGTAAACCATTACAGTCAAAATATAGAAATTTCCATCACCCCTAAAATTTATCTCATGTGCTTTTGTAGGTAGTCCCCTTCCTGATATCCAGCTTTTAATAAGCCACTGATAGGCTCTTTATCATTATTTTACCTTTTCTATGATTTCATAAAGATGGAATCATACAATATTTCTAGTTTCCTTAGTTTAGTATAATGGTTTTGAGATTCATCTATGCTGTTGAGTGTATCAGTAGTTCATTTTTATTACTGAGTAGTATTCCACTAAGGAACTCTGGTGGTATAGTGGATAAAGGATTTGGCTACTAACCAGAAGGTCGCCAGTTCAAACCCACCAGCTCCTCCTTGGGAGGAAAATGAGGCAGTCTACTTCTATAAGGATATATAGCCTTAGAAATCCATGGGAGTAGCTACAAGTCAAAATTGACTTGATGGCAGTGGTTTTTTTTTGTTGTTGTTGTTTATTCCACTACCCCTAAAGATGGAGTAATGGAGAAGGACATCATGCTTGGTAGAGGGTCAGTGAAACAGAGGAAGACTTTTAATGAGCTGGATTGACCCAGAGGTTGCAACAATGGGCTTAAATGCAACAAGAGGGAGAGTTTAAATCCCAGCCCCTTTAGTCTGAGTGCGATGGGCTTGCTTCCATGAATAGGCTGTAGTGGAAGTGGCTTGGCTTGGTTAGAAAAGGCCATGCAGTTCCTGCCTGGGCCTCTTCAGACATATACTCTTAGAGCTCAACTGCCATGCTGTGAAGAAACTCAAGCTGTCCATGTTGAGGACCATGTAGGGCTGAAGTGAGGTCCTTAGCCTACAGTTCTAGGAGAGATCTCCCACATGGCAGCTAGTACTAACCAGCCAGTCATATAAATGAGACATCTTGAAAGCAGATTCCCTGCTTCCCGACAAGCTACCCCAGCTGAAACTGCACAGGACACAGCCAAACCCTACCAGAACTGCAGATTTGTGAGTAGAAATAAATGACTGCTGGTGTTCCAGCCAAAAAAAATCCCCAAAAACAATAGGCTCAAGCATAGCAATGATTGTAAGGATGGCACAGGACCAGACAGCATTTTGTTCTACTGTACATAGGGTTGCTATGGGTCAGATGGGAGTTCTGGTAGCGTAGTGCCTAAAGCACTTGACTGCTGACCAGAAGGCTGGAGGTTCAAACCCACCAGCCACTCCTCAGAAGGAAGATGGGGCAATCTACTTCCATAGTGATACTGCCTCAGAAACCCAAGGAGGGGTCGCTGTGAGTCAGGTCTGACTCGACAGCACATAACAACAACAACAACATGGGTCAGAACCCACTTCATGTCACCTAACAATAGCATTCTACTGTAATAGCTGCAACAACATACACAGTAGATTCACACATACCAATGATCAGGAGCTGGCAACATTTTTTTCTGTTATACATTAAGATGGCCATGAGCCAAAGCCAACTCAATGGCAACTAACAACAACCTTCCATTGTATGACTATACCACCATTGGTTCATTCTCCTGTTGATAGATATTTGATTTGTTTACAATTTGTGGTTATTATGTATAAAGCTCCTATGAACATCTACATACAAGTGTTTTTGTGGACCAATGTTTTCATTTCTTTTGGATAAATATAGATTGCCATGTCATATGGTAAATGTATGTTTAACTTTATAAGAAGCTTCTGAACAGTGCCTACACCACTTAGCTGGCCCATCAACAATGTATGAGAGATCCAGTTGCTCCACATCCTCATCAACACTTGGTATTGTCTTTTTAAATTTAGCTATTCTAGTGGATAAGGCACTCGGGTGGTGTAGTGGTTAAAGCATTCAGCTGCTAACCAGAAGGTTGGTGGTTTAAACCCACCAGCCACTTCATGGAAGAAAGATGAGGCCGTCTGCTTAAAAAGATTTACAGCCGTGAAAACATTATAAAGGAGTTCTATTATGTCCTATAGTATCACCATTAGTTGGAATTGACTCAATGGCAATGGTTTTGTTTTTTGGGTTTTTATTCTAGTGGATGTTAATGACATTTCATTTTGGTGGAAAATTATTTTCTTGATGTCTAATGATCAGCTTTTCATATGTTTATTTGCAATGCAAAATATCTTCTTTGGTGGTCTGTTCAAATCTTTTGCCTTTTTTTAATACATTTTATTGAAATATAATTTATGTACAGTGAAATACACAAAACTAAAGTGACATGGGTGAATGCATTTTTTTTTTTTTTGCAGTGTTCCCTCCCCTCCCCTCCCACCCCTGGCAATTGACAAAGAAAGTTTCCCTCCAAATATAAACCTTCCCTTGACCCTCCACAACAATGAACTAATACTATATTTGTCCTTCTGTGATTGACTTATTTCACTCAGCATAATGTCCTCCAAGTTCATCCATATTATGTGGTGTTTTGCAGA
>NW_006922159.1:949826-961844 GCF_000298275.1 Orycteropus afer afer
CATTTAGTTCTTATATTTTCTTCCAAAATTCTTCTAGGGTTTTGTTTGTGTTTTCCTTGGTCTGTCTCTCAATCCTTTGAAGATACCTAAATATAATTTTTTTGAATTCCTTATCAGGGAGTTCCAATGCTGCGTCTTCCTCAGGGATGTGTTTTGGGTATGTATCCTGGTCCCTTGTTTCTCCTTCTTTATCTTGCTTCTTTGTGTGGACTATGATGCTCTGTTGTCTCCGAAGCATTGTGACATATTTGTGTTTATATTTAATTGGTGATTGTATGTTGGAGTGACTTGCCCACAATTTTTGTTTTCTTTGTATGTTATCTATACAGGCAGGGTACTATGCTGTGCTCCTTTATTCACTAGTTGACAGCACTTTTACACTCACCACCTGTCTCCTTTCCTTTGTCAGCCTCTTGTATGTCCTTGCTGACCCTGGCAAACAGAGCCTGTTCTTAGGTCCCTGGAATCTGAATGATTGCCTGCTTTTTTAAAAATCATGTTGTTTATATATATATATAAACAGAAGACATCATACTTGGTAAGGCAGAAGATAAGCAAAAAAAAGGAAGAGGCTTAACAAGATGGATTGACACAGTGGCTGCAATAACAGGCTCAAACACAGCAATGATTGTGAGGAGGGCACAGGGTCAGGCAGTGTTTCATTCTGTTATACATAGGATCAATGTGGGTTGGAGCCGACTCATCGGCACCTAACAACTCAAAGCTTCAGCAGGTTTTCAAGAATAAAAATTTCTCGATATTTTGTTTGCCTTTGGTACATTTTCAGAGCACTGAAATGTTTCTTTTTGACAGTTTTGCCCAATTTCACATTGCTTTTGGTGAAGAGAATTTGCTGATCTCTTCATGCCACCACAGTCAGAAGTTCTTCCATCCTTTTACTTTTAATTTATGTATGTCTTTGTTGAAGGTGCCCTGGTGATGCAGTAAGGCACTCTGGTGGTGTAGTGCCCAGGGCATTTGACTGCTAACCGGAAAGTTGGTGATTAAAACCCACCAGGGACTCTGCGGAAGGAAGACTGGGCAATCTACTTCTGTAAAGATTTACTGCCTTGGAAACTCAAAAGGGGTCAAATCAACTCGATGGTAGTGAGTCTGGTTTTTTAGGTTTGGTAGTTCAGTGATTAAGCACTTGCCTTTAACTGAAAGTTGAGCAGTTCGAACCTACCAGCTGCTTGGTGGGAGAAAGATGTGGCAATCTGCTTCTGTGAAGATGACAGCCTTGGAAAACTTATTGGCTGGTTCTAATCTGTCTTACAGGGGAGCTCTAAAAGGCAGTGGGTGGTGTCTTTAAAGAGTTCTCTTTTAGATGGCATAGACTTTTCTTTCTTTTTTTTTTAAATGCAATCTGATAATGTTTGTGTTTTAATTAGGAGTATTATACGATTTACATTTATTTATTTATTTAAGTGAGCACATAGCCATTACTCTATAGTGGGTTTATGTTTGTTAAGGCCTATGATAGTTGGAGCTGTGTGTCAACTTGGCTGGACCACAATTTTGTGTGGTTTAGGCAGTTGTGATGTGGTTATTTCATGATGGGATCACATGAATATGTTTTGAGCAGCCAATCTGTTGAAAGGGAGTTTCCCTAGTGTGGCCTGGTTCCAGTGTATTTATGGACATCCTGGGAAAAGAGAAACTGTTCTGTGGATTGTGATTCTGTTGTGCTGCCTACAACTGTCTGTGAGCAAACAATCCACCATTTGGCCTGGAGATTCATTATTTGTTGGAGTCAACAGCCAGTATTCTGCCTGCCAACCTTGAGCTCCTCAGCCCCTGCAGCTGTGAGAGTCGGGAAAAGCCTCCAGCTTGAAGTTTATCCAAGAACTTTGAACTTTCCAGCTTCTATAAGTGTGTGAGCCATTTTCCTAAGATAAATTTCTCTTTTTCTCTCTATATAAGCTTTACTGGTTTTGTTTCTCTAGAGAACCCAGTCTAACACAAGGCCTTTATTTGTTGATGTGTTCATTTGGAAAGACTCCATTGGCTCTTTATGGAAGCTGATCACTAAGCCTGGATCTCCTGCACCACCACTGGAGGGGTTTGAACTAGCAACATTTGGGTAACCGGCTGATTGCAGACCATCTGTGCCACCTAGGGACTTTTATGTACATTTATTGTAATTTTTGATAGATACACACAAACAACACTGCAATCAAGTTGGTCCCGACTCATAGCGACCCCTCCTTGGGTTTCTGATGTGGTATCACTACGGAAATAGATTGCCCAATCTTCCTTCTGAGGAGTGGCTGGTGGATTTGAACCGCCAGCCTTCTGGTTAGCAGTCAAATGCCTTAGGCACCACCACACCAGAGCTCTCAATTTTTGATAGAGTGGAATTTAAATCTCCCATCTTGCTTTTTGTTTTCTACATGACCCAGCTGATTTCATTTCTTTCTCACCTCTTTCCTGTCTTCTTTTGGATTGAATATTTTTTATGATTCCATTTTAGTTTTATAATTGCCTTGTGGAGTCCCTGAGTGATGCAAACAGTTATGTGCTTGACTGCTAACCAAAAGGGTGTAAGTTCAAGGACACCCAGAGATGCCTTGGAAGAAAAGCTTGGTGATCTACTTCTGAAAAATCAGCCATTGAAATCCTGTGGAGACAGTTCTACTCTCACACACATGGGGTTGCCATGAGTAGTACTCAACTACTCCTTATTATTATTGGTTTATTTGGTTTTAGCGGCTATCGTAATCTTTAAATATACAGCTTTAACTTGTGTATACTTTCAAATAATATTACAGTTTCATGTGTAGTTTAAGCACCTCACAACAGTATACTTCAATTTCTTCCCTCCTGTTTCTTGTGCTAATGTTGTTATGCATTTTTCTTCTTCAAAAGTTATATATCTACAATATATTGCTATCATTTTTGCTTTAAGGGGTCAGTCACATTACCCTTTAAGGAGATTTAAAAAATTTTAAAGCCTTTTTCATATATCACATATTTACTACTTCTAGTGCTCTGTGTACATCTAAACTTCTCTCAGACACTATTGTCCTTCCGACTGAAGGACTTCTTTAACTTTCTTGTCATGTAAGTCTGCTGGTGATGAATTCTTTCAAGTTTTGTCTGAAAGTGTCTTTATTTCATTCACATTTTTGGAAAATATTTTCACTAGCTATAGAATTCTAGGTTGATTTCTCATTGAACAAGTTTGTTTTGTTTTCTTTTAGTACTTTAAAGATGTCACTCGATTGTCTCATCCAGCTCCAAAACTCTCTGAGACCCTGATTTTCTGCTAGGCCCCTTGAAGTCAAAAGGCTAGATAGATGCAGTGCTGTTTCCTCAGGTTATCAGTTTCAGAAACATTCACTTTTTCCCTAGTGCTATTAGGATAAAAACCAGGTGTAATGTTCCCTGTCATTTTTTTTTCCTTGTGGGGTTACACATTGGTTTATGCTTTGCCTTGGACTGTGACCCTAATATTACTTCCTCATGACACTGTTTCTCTGTACTCACTTTCCCAAAGCACACATTCTCCTTTGCCTACTCTATTGAAGAGGAAGTTTGAACAATGTTGGATTACCCAATAGGCAAGGTAAGCATGATCTTACTTGTACTTACTTACTAATTTGGTTTTAGCGGCTATTGTAATCTTTAAATTAAATAATTAATTAAATAATTTCACATTTTTTCCACCACCTCAAAGATTCAGCTTCTAGGTATGGCTGGCATCTGTGTCTCTCCCAATCCCATAGCACCTTTCTACAGAACCAAAACCTCTTCAAATTTACAATCCCTAATAGGCAGGGGGGAGCTCTGATGATGTAGTGCCTAAGGCGTTTGACTGCTAACCAGAAGGCTGGCGGTTCAAACCCACCAGCCACTCCTCAGAAGGAAGATCGGGCAATCTACTTCCGAAGTGATACTGCCTCGGAAATCCAAGGAGGGGTCGCTATGAGTCGGGTCCGACTGGATGGCAGTGAGTTTGGTTTTTTTGTTTTTGAACAGCCAGAGTACTCAATAAACAAGGTAAGCATGGGCTTACTTGTGCTTACTTACTAATCCATAGTGAAGAGTATCACATGTGTTTCACTACTTATAAACCTGTGCTTACCTTGTGTCTTAGTTGTTTAGTACTGCTGTAACAGAAATACCACAACTAGATGGCTTTAACAAATAGTTATTCTCTCACTGTTTATAAGGCTAGAAGTTCACATTCATGGTGCCAGCTCTAGGCAAAAGCTTTCTCTCTCTCTTGGCTCTGGAGAAAGGTCCTTGTCTCTTTGAGCTTTTGCTCCTGGGCAATCCCCACGTGGCTTCGTACCTCTCTTCCTCCATCTCTAGGATGTTCTCAGCGCAGGGACCCTGGGTCTAAAGGACATGCTCTGCTCCTGGCTCTTCTTTCTTGGTGGTTCTTTGTGCTCCTTTCTCTCTTCTTTAATCTCTTGTAAGATAAAAGGTGATACAGCCCAAATCCCCAGGAAATTCTGCTTACATAAGATCAGGGCTGTGCTCTAAGTTGGATCCCACCCTAATCCCCTCACAACTGATTGGCTGATCACATCAGATCACCTCAAGCAGGGGCGATTATATCATTACATAACTGCTAAATTACATCATTACATAACTGCCAAACAGCTGAGAATCATGGCCCAGCCAAGGTGACACATATTTTGGGGGAACACAATTTAATCCATGCACCTTGCTTATTGGGTGATCTGCCCCTGAGTTTAAGAGGTCAGTCTGGTCCAGTTTCCTTTCTAGGGTTCTTTCCAGAGGTATGAAAAGAACCTAAGCTTTGTCATTGGCAAACTTTGGCTTAAATTCCAACTTTCCATTTCCACCAGCTATGGGGCCTTGAGTAAGTTACTTGAGTCTTAGGAGGCCATCTGTAAAATGTGAATAATCATACTCCTCAGTGTAGTAGTTCTTGTTAGGTGCCCTTGAGTTGGCTCTGACTTATAGTGACCCTATGTACAACAGAATGAAACACTGCCGGGTCTTATGCCAGCCTCACAAGCCTTGCTATATCCGAGCTCATCATTGCAGCCACTGTGTCAATCCATCTCGTTGAGGAACTTCCTCTTTTTTGCTGACTCTCCACTTTACCAAGCATGATATCCTTCTCCAGGGAATGGTCTCTTCTGACAGCATGACCAAAGTAGGTGAGAAAAATTCTGGCCCTTCTAGCTTCCAAGAAGCATTCTGGCTGCACTTCTTCCAGGACAGATTTGTTTGTTCTTCTGGTAATCTGGTATTTTTTAGTATTCTTCACCAACACCATAATTCAAAGGCATCAACTCTTCTTCAGTCTTCCTTATTCATTGTCCAGCTTTCACATGCACATGAGGCAATTAAAAGTACCGTGCATGGCTTGGGTTAAGTGCACCTTAGTCTTCAAAGTGACGTCTTTTCTTCTTTACACTTTAAAGAGATCTTTTGCAACAGATTTGCCCAGTGCAATATGACGTCTGATTTCTGATTTCTTGACTACTGCCTCCAATGTTGATTGTGGATGCAAGCAAAACAACATCCCTGACAACTTTGATCTTTTCTCCATTTATCATGATGTTGTTTATTGGTTCTGTTGTGAGCATTTATTTATTTATGTTGAGGTGTAATCCATACTGAAGACTGTAGTCTTTGATCCTCATCAGTAAGTGCTTCAAGTCCTCTTCATTTTCAACAAGGAATGTTGTGTCATCTGCATATCGCAGGTGGTTACTCTTCCTCCAATCCTGATGCTCATTCTTCTTCATATAGTCCATCTTCTTGGATTATTTGCTCAACATACAATTGACTAACTATGGTGAAAGGATACAAGCCTGATGCACTCCTTTCTTGATTTTAAACCATGCATTATTCCTTTGTACTGTTTGAATGACAACATTTTGGTCTATGTACGGGTTCCTCATGAGCACAGGGGTTCTGAAATTCTCATTCTTTGCTATGTTACTCACAACTTGTTATGATTCACACAGTCAAATGCCTTTTGCATAGTCAATAAAACACAGGTAAACATCTTTCTGGTTTTCTTTGCTTTTAGCCAAGATCCATCTGACATCAGCAATGATATCCCCTGTTCCACATTCTTTTCTGAACCTGGGTTGAATTTCTGGAAGTTCCCTGTCAATATACCATTGCAAATGTTTTTGAATTATCTTCAGCAAAATTTTACTGTGTGTGACAGCAATTATCATTTGGTAGTTTCCCCATTCTGTTGGATCACTTTTCTTTGGAATGGGCACAAATATCCAATCAGTTGGCCAGGTAGCTGTCTTCCAAAGTTCTTGGCATAAATAAGTAAGTGCCTCCAGCTATGCATCTGTTTGTTGAAACATCTCAGTGGGTATTCCATCAATTCCTGGAGTCTTGTTTTTTGAATTCTTCAGTGCAGCTTGGAATTCTTTCTTCAATACATTGATTCTTGATCATATGCTACCTCCTAAAATAGTTGAACATTGACTAATTCTTTTTGGTACAGTAACCCTGTGTATCCCTTTCATCTTCTTTTGATGCTTCCCTTATCATTCAATATTTTGCCCATAGGATCCTTCAATATTGCAGTTTGAGGCTTGAATTTTTTCTTCAGTTCTGTCACTTGAGAAATGCTGAGTGTGTTCTTCCCTTTTGGTTTTCTAACTCCAAGTCTTTGCACATTTCATTATAATACTTTACTTCATCTTCTTGAGCTGCCTTTTGAAATCTTCTGTTTAAGTCTTTTACTTCATTTCTTCCATTTCCTTTAGCTACTCTCTGTTCAAGAGCAAGTTTCACAGTTTCTTCTGGCATCTCATTTGGTCTCTTCTTCCTTTCCTGTCTTTTAAATGACCTTATGCTTTCTTCATGTATAGTATTCTTGATGTCATCCCATGACTAGTCTGATTTTCAGTCATTGGTGTCCAATGCGTAAAATCTGTTCTTCAGATGGTCTCTAAATTCAGGTGGGATATAACCAAGGTCATATTTTGGCTTTCATGGACTTGTTTTAGTTTTCTTCAGCTTCTACTTTAACTTGCAAATGAGCGATTGATGGTCTGTTCTACAGTAAGCTGTGGGCCTTGTTTTGACTGAGATATTGAGCTTCTCCATCATCTCTTTCCATGGATATAGTCCATCTGAAGCAGCTAACCCTTCAATAAAGAGTTAAGCCAGGAGAATGTGGGACTAGACAAAGGTGGAATGAAGGTCCTTCCTGGATATTTTGAACTCCTGGGACCGCCTCATGACTCTAGAGTTTGGGGGATGGGGATCAACAATGATTGAGATTGAATTTCCTGCTACCCTGGAGGGTTAGGGACTCACATTTTATTTAAGAAAATTAAAGAATATGTAATTTCTTACTCCCCAGTATATTTCTAGCAGTTATTCATATTTATAGCAGTTATTTATTTTCAGCTTAAATGATCTATATATCTATTTCCCAGTAGACTATAAACTCCTAAAGAACCATATCTTTGTTATTAGGGTGGTCCCAGTGCCTGATACAGAGCTCAGTTGACTCTCATTAGTTTGTTCACTTCATATCATTTAATGAGTATGTTCAGAAGCCCTGTACTATGTGCTGAATATTCATTTATTCAGCAATTATTTACTGAGCATTTACTGTTGGTCAGGCTCTGGGCTGAGTGCTGGGACACAGAGTGCAGGGAACAAGATTCATAATTTCTCTGCCCCATCTTAGATGAGGAAGTCAATAGCGAAAACCCAAAAATTGACAAGATAAATACAGGTGGTGATTTGCACCGTGAAGATAATAGAAGAGGGTGACATGATAAGGAGAAACTGGATGACTTTTGATGCCGTGCTGGGAAAGGCTTCACTGAAGAGGTGACCTTTAACCTAAAACTTGAATTTTAGGAAGGAGTGGGTTATGAGGTGATGACGAGGAAGGCAGGGGTAGGATGAAGGCTGTAGCTAGACTTTAGTAAATAAGAGGGAGGGAACTATGAGAAGACGGTGAAGGGATAAACAGGGGCCCGGTCACGTAGGACTGTTGCTGTTGTTGAGTCAATTTTCGACTCAAAGCAACCACATGTGATGGAATAGAACTGCCTAGTAGGGTTTCCTAGGCTGTAATCTTTATGGTTGCAGATCACCAGGTCTTTCTCCCACAGAACTGTTGGGTGGGTTTAAACCCACCAACCTTTCTGTTAGCAGCTGAGCCACCAGGGCTCCTTCATGTGGGCCTAGAGGAAGGAAATTTAGATTTTATTGTGAGAGTAACTACAGGATTTTAAGTGGTGGTTGGGTGGGCTGTAACATAATCATATTTTCCCTTTGGAAAAATTTGCTGGCTGTGGTGTGAAAAAGAAGAGGGCCAAGCAAGGAAGAAGGGAGACCAGATGAAGAGGCTCTGGTAGTGATATAGATGGGAAATGATGGAGGTTTTTACCAGGGTGGCAGTGGAGGTGGGAAGAGGGAAGATTTGGGGAATATTTGGAGGGAGATCCAGCTAATTGAATGTAGAGTGTGAGGAAAAGAAAATAATGTAGGGTGATTCCTTGGTAGGGGACCAATCACTCCAGTTTGCCTGAAACTGAGGGTTTCTTGGGACATGGGACTTTCAGGACTAAAACCAGGGTAAGTCCCAGGAAAACCAGGACAGTTGGTCACACTACTACTAGGTTTTTTGGACCAAGCAATGGGTGGTTGTTGATGATGCATATACTGAGTGAGAGAGGCCTGAGGGAGAACAAATTTGGAGTTGTAAATCAAGAGTTCTATTTTGGCCACGTTAAGTTTGAGGTGCTTATTAAACTTCCAAGTAGAGTGAACTAGGCAATTGGATATACAGACCTGAGGTCCAAGGGATTCAGATACAAATTAGCATTAATTATATATATACACACACACACATACACACAACTCTATGCCATCAAGTCAGATCCAACTCATAGCAACCGCTCCTTGGGTTTCTGAGGCAGTATCACTACGGAAGTAGATTGTCCAATCTTCCTTTCAAGGAGTGGCTGGTGGGTTTGAACCATCAGCCTTGTGGTTAGCAGTCAAATGCCTTAGGCACTACGCCACCAGAGATAGGAAAGTCAATTCCTAGCCAGTGATGATCTGTAACAGCCATAGCACAGGATGCCAGGTGTCTTAGTTATCTGATGCTGCTATAACAGAAATACCACACATGGGTGGCTTTAACAAACAGAAATGTATTTTCTCACAGTTTAGGAGGTTAGAAGTCCGAATTCAGGGAGATGGCTGTAGAGGAAGCTTTTCTCATTCTGTCAGCTCTGGAAGAAGGTCCTTGTCTCTTTGAGTTTTTGCTCTTGGGTGATCCTCATGTGGCTTGGCATCTCTCTTCTCCCACCTCTGCTTCTCTCATTCTTGTTTAAATTTCTTTATATCTCAAAAGGGATTGACTCAAGACACATTCTACGCTGTCGTTGTAACCCCTCCTTGGGTTTCTGAGGCAGTATCACTTCGGAAGTAGATTGCCCCACCTTCCTTCCAGGAGTGGCTGATGGGTTTGAACTGCCAACCTTCTGGTTAGCAGTCAAGTGCCTTAGGCACTATGCTACCAGAGCTCCAACATTCTACACTAATCCTGCCTAATTAACATAACAAAGGGAACCCATTTCCAAATGGGATTATAACCATAGCCATAAAACCCACTGCTGTCTAGTTGGATCCAACTAACAGTGACTCCTCCTTGAGTTTCCAAGGCAGTATCACTATGGAAATAGATTGCCCAATCTTCCTTCTGAGGAGCGGCTGGTGGGTTTGAACTGCCAGTCTTCTGGTTAGCAGTCAAATGCCTTAGGCACTAAGCCACCAGAGCTCCTAGGATTTACAACACATATTTTTTGAGGGGACACAAATTAATACAGAGTATTGTACTCTTTGGCCCCTGAAATTCATGTCTTGCCACATGCAAAATACATTCACCCTATCACATCATCTGACTGCAAAAATCTCATCTTCTGAATCAGCTAAAGCAAATATGGATGAGATTTTAGATGTATTCCATCCTGTGGCAAAATTCTTCATCTGTGAACATATGACATCTAGAATATAAGTTATCTGCTTTCAAAAAACAGTGATGGAACAGGCACACGGTATACATTTTGATCACAAATGGGAGAAATTGGAGGGAAAGGATAACAGACACCAAGCAAGTCCAAAACTCAGCAGAACAACTATATTAGTTCTCAAAAGCTGAAAACAATTCTCTGTTCTCTGAGACCATCTTAGCAGTGGCCCCATCTTCCAGACTCTAGATGTTGGCCACACTCTCTAGCTTTTGGGTGGAGGCCCCTCAGCCATGGGTTTTCCAGGGCTGCACCTTCCAGGCCCACTGGGATGACATCTTTGCCCCCTCAACTTTGGTAGCCCCACTTTCCTACTTCATCTGAGTGGTGGCCCCACTCCTTTGGCCCCAATAAGCCCTGTTCTTCTGCCCCTTGGGCATGGCAGCCCTGCCACTCTGCTTTGGGGGGGAGGCCCCATCCCCCTGGCACACCTCAAGTGCAGCTCCACACTCCAGGACCAAGTTGGCAAAGATCTGACTCTTTGAAACCTAGGTGGCTGTGGCCCCACTCTTTGAAACCCAGAAATTTCTTCCCATGCTCCTTCCAACAGTTCTCCTGCTCTCCAAGTCACTCCAGGGATGGTCCTTCTCTTTTCTTGAAGGACACCAGATGTCTCTTCTTTGGCCTGTTTCCTGCCTATAACATTCCAAGAGGCAGACAGTGTTCTTTCCTTTCTTTCTATATCCCCCTCAGTCTAAGATGGTGGGTTTTCTGCTGTGATAGTTGGTTAGATCCACCAGTCACAGGCTAATTTTCTTAACAAAAGAAATTTTGTTAGCCACATTTTTGGTGAAAATTCTAGGATATCTTAGTTTGTACAACAAAATTTTCCAAATCTGTAAGTTCTGTTTTCATTTTGCATGGTTCATTTTTAAGTCCATCTCTTTCCTCTCAATTTTTCTAGAAGCATACCTTGAAGATATTATAGGTTTGGCTCCAGATCACTGCAATAAAGTGAATATCACAATAAAATGGGTCACACAGATGCATATAAAAATTATGTTTACACTATACATAGCATATTAAGTATGCAATAGTTTTATGAAAAACTTTGAGATATTGTGAGAATTACCAAAATGTGACACAGAGACACACGGTGAGCACATACTGTTGGAAAAATGGTGCTGAGAGACTTGCTCAACCCAGGGTTGCCTCAAACCTTCAATTTGTAAAAAAATCATAGTATCTACAAAGTGCAACCAAGTGAAGTACAATAAAATGAGGCATGCCTGTATAAGCGGCAAAGAGAAACCAGGTAGTCCCTTTAAGATCTTGCTTAGAAATCTCATCAGGCATATATCCAAGTTCATCACTCACAAGTTTTACTTTCCATCAAACATTTGAACAAATTTAAACAAAGAATTTAGACAAATTCTTTGTTATTGTACAGAAAACATCACCCTTCTTTCATTGTCCAATCACATGTTCATTTTCTTTTAAAGCTTCATAAGAAGCACATTTAACATCCCTATTTCTAGCAACATTCTATTGCTGGCACTATCTGTATTCTCTAAGAAGACAGAGACTTTATAGCTCTCCTCACTTCCTTTTGAGCCCTCACCAGAATTACCTTCGATGTCCATAATTCTACCAACAGTCTCTTCAAGTCAGTCTAGGCTTTATTATTGTTGTTAGGTGCTGTTGAGTTGATTCCAACTTGTGACAACCCTGTGTAACAGAATGAAACACTGCCCGGTCGTGTGCCATGCTTACAATCCTCATCATCCTCGAGCCCATTGTTGCAGCCACTGTGTCAATCCATCTTGAGGGTCTTCCCCTTTTTCTCTGACCCTCCACTTCACCAAATACGATATCTTCTCAAATGACTGGTCCCTTCTGACATTATGACCAAAATAAGTGAGACCAAATCTGGCCATTCTTGCTTCCAAGGAGCATTCCAGCTGCACTTCTTCCAGGACAGATTTGTTCATTCTTCTGACAGTCCATGGTATCTTCAATATTCTTTGCCAACATCACAATTCAAGAGTATCAGTTCTCCACA
>NW_006922159.1:962434-966238 GCF_000298275.1 Orycteropus afer afer
AAAAAAAAAAAAGTATCAGTTCTTCTTTGGTCTTTCTTATTCATTGTCCAGATTTCACATATGAGGTGAATGAAAATACTATGGCTTGGGTTAGGTGCACCTTAGTCTTCAGAGACATCTTTGCTTCTTAACACTTTAAAGAGGTCTTTTACAGCAGATTTGTCCAATGCCATACGATGTCTGATTTCTTGACTGCTGCTTCCATAGATGTTGATTGTGGATCCAAGTAACATGAAATCTTTGACAACTTCAGTCTTTTCTCCATTCATCATGATGTTGCTTATTGGCCCAGTTGTGAGTATTTTTGTTTTCTTTGTGTTGAGGTGTAATCCATACTGAAGACTGTAGTCTTTGATCTTCATCAGTAAGTGCTTCAAATCCTCTTCACTTTCAGCAAGCAAGTTTGTGTCATCTGCATATCATAGGCTGTTAATGAGTCTTCCTCCAACTTTGTTGATGCTGCGTTTTTCTTCATGTAGTCCAGCTTCTTGAATGATTTGCTCAGCATACAGATTGAATAAGTATGATGAAAGGATACAACCCTGACACATACACTTCCTGATTCTAAACCATGCAGTATTCCCTTGTTCTGTTTGAACAACTGCTTTTGGTCTATGTACAGGTTCCTTGTGAGCACAATTAAGTGTTCTGGAATTCCCATTTTTTGCAATGTTATCCTTAATGTGTTATGATATACATAGTCAAATGCTTTTTGCATAGTCAATAAGACATGGGTAAACAAATTTCTGGTATTCTTTGCTTTCAGCTAAGATTCATCTGACATTAACAATGATATTCTTTCTTCTGCACCCTCTTCTGAGTCCAACTTGAATTTCTGGAAGTTCTCTATCAATATACTGCTGCAACCATTTTTAAATTATCTTCAGCAAAATTGTACTGTGTGTGATATAATGATATTGCTAGATAATTTCCACATTCTGTTGAATCACCTTTCTTTGGAATGGGCACAAATTATGTATCTCTTCTAGGCAGTTGGCCAGGTAGCTGTCCTCCAAATTTTCTGGCATAAATGAGCAAGTGCCTCCAGCACTGCATCTGTTTGTTGAAATATCTCAGTGAGTATTCCATTAATTCCTGGAGCCTTGTTTTTGCCAGTTCCTTCAGTGCAGCTTGGACTTTTTCCTTCAATACCACTGGCCCTTGATCATATGCTACCTCCTGAAATAGTTGAACACTGACTAATTCTTTTTGGTACAGTGACTCTATGTATTCCTTCCATCTTCTTTTGATGCTTCCTGCATCGTTCAATATTTTACCCATAGAATGTTTCAATATTGCAATTCAAGGCTTGAATTATTCCTTCAATTCTTTCAGCTTCAGAAATGCTGATTATATTCTTTCCTTTTGGTTTTCTAATTCCAGACCTTTGTACATTTCATTATAATATTTTACTTTGTTTTCTTGAGCTGACCTTTGAAATCTTCTGTTCAGCTCTTTTACTTCATTGCGTCCTTTCACTTTAGGTACTCTCCACTCAGGAGGAAGTTTGAGTCTCTTCTGACATCCATTTTGGTCTTTTTTTCCTTTTCTGCCATTTTAGTGACCTTTTGCTCTCTTCATGTATGATATTCTTGATGTCACCCCACAACACATCTGGTATTTGGTCACTGGTGTTGAATGAGTCAAATCTATTCTTCAGATGGTCTCTAAATTCAGGTAACATATAATCAAGGTCATATTTTTATTTCTGTGGACTTGTTTTAATTTTCTTTTTTTTTTTAATACATTTTATTGAAATACAATTTATGTACAGTGAAATATACAAAACTAAGGTGACATGGGCCAATGCATTTTTTTTTCCCAGTGTTCCATCCCCTCTCCTCTCACCCCTGTTGTTGTTGTTGTTGTTATGTGCCGTCGAGTCAGCCCTGACTCATAGCGACCCCTCCTTGGGTTTCCGAGGCAGTATCACTACAGAAGTAGGATTGCCCAACCTTACTTCCAAGGAGTGGCTGGTGAGTTTGAACCACCAGCCTTCTGGTTAGCAGTCAAGTGCCTTAGGCACTATGCTACCAGAGCTCCTTCCCTGCCTATGTTGTTGTTGTTGTTATGTGCCGTCGAGTCGGCCCCGACTCATAGCAACCCCTCCTTGGGTTTTCGAGGCAGTATCACTACAGAAGTAGGATTGCCCAACCTTCCTTCCGAGGAGTGGCTGGTGGGTCCCTGCCTATAAGAAGAGGTAATTATCCCTGTGGTAGTGAACTGCTGAGGGGGATGTGATGGACTTACATACATACAGTCCACAGTGCTAGGCAACAGAAAATACCTGATTAGTATACATTTTTTAACCCCTCCCTTTGGACTTCAAGTCAGTTTGCCTAAGGTGGCACAGCCCATAGGAGACAACAGAGGCTATGGGGATGGGAAGCCTGAGTTTCTGTCTCAGATGTACCAATGCTTAGCTGTGAGACTTTGGCCAAGCCCTTTAGCTGTGAGACTTTGGCTACGGCCTTGCCCTCTCTCAGCCTCAGTTTTCTCATCTGTGAGGAGTGAGGAGAGGAGGTAGGTAAAGGCCCCGAAACAGTGTAGGAGCTTAAGATATGAGAGCTGCTGCGACTTTGGTACTCCTCCCACCCCTGGTAACAAACAAAGATAGTTTCCTTCCATATATAAACCTTTCCTTGACTTTTATTTTAATTTTCTTCAGTTTCAATTTGAACTTGCATATAGCAATTATGGTCTGTTCCACAGTCAGCTCCTGGCCTTGTTTTGATTGATGATATTGAGCATCTCCATTGCATCTTTCCACAGATGTAGTTGATTTGATTCCTATGTATTCCATCTGGTGAGGTCCATGTGTATAGCTACCATTTCTGTTGTTGAAAAAAGGTATTTACAATGAATAAGTCATTGGTCTTGCAAAATTCTGTCATGCGATCTCCAGTGTCATTTATATTACCAAGGCCATATTTACCAACTGCTGATGCTTCTTCCTTATTTCCAACTTTCACATTCCAGTCACCAGAATTATGAATACATTGTGATTACATGTTTGCTCAATGTCAGACTGCAGAAGTTGGTAAATCATCAATTTCTTCATCTTTTGCTTTGGTGGTTGGTGGATTAATTTGAATAATATTCATATTAACTGGTCTTCCTTGTAGGTGTATGGATATTATCCTGTCACTGACAGCATTATATATTTCAGGATAGATCTTGAGATCTTCTTTTTGATGAATACAACACCATGCCTTTTCAATTTGTCATTCTCAGCATAGAAGACCATATGATTGTCTGATTCAAAATGGCTAATACCAGTCCATTTCAGCTCAATGCCTAGGATATTATTGATCTTTATGCATTCCATTTCATTTTTGACAACTTCCAATTTTCCTAGATTCATACTTCGTACATTCCACATTCCAATTATTAATGAATGTTTGCAGCTGTTTCTTCCCATTTTGAGTCATGTCCCATCAGCAAATGAAAGTCCCAAAAGCTTTAGTCCAACCATGGTCATTAAGGTCGGCTTTACTTTGAGGAGTCACCTTAAAACTCTTCCAGACTCTACCCATTACCCAATAATGAAATTACTTCCACATTTTACGTATCTGTTAGAGCAGCATACCTACATCTCATGACCAAATTCTGTTTTAGTTATGCAGTGCTGCTATAATAGAAATACTACAAATTGGTGGCTTTAACACAGAGAAATTTATTTTCTCACAGTTTAGCAGGGTAGAAGTTTGAATCTAGTGTGCTGGCCCTGTTGTTATTGTTGTTATGTGCCGTCAAAAGCGACGCCTCCTTGGGTTTCGGAGGCACTATCACTATGGAAGTAGA
>NW_006922159.1:966918-992573 GCF_000298275.1 Orycteropus afer afer
AGCAGCTGGTGGGTTTGAAATCATGACCTTCTGATTAACAGCCAAATGATTTACCCACTATGCCAGCTATATAACCACAACCATAAAGGCTAGGATTTACAACATTTTTTTGGGGACACAATTTTTTGGGGACACAATTCAATCCATAACACCAGGCTGGATTTTAAAGGCAAATTGAAAAACAGGAAGTGAAGGGAGAAGGGCTCTCCAGGCAGAAGAAGCTACAGGCACAAAGTACACATAGAGAATTGTATGAGTTCAGGATAGCTGGGGACAATGGTGTCATGAAAATAAGTGGAGGCAGGGCATGCAGGGAAGATGGAGAGACCCAAGCTATCAAATGCACCAGAGAGGTAATCTAAGGTGAGCACTGAAAAGTGTCCAGTGGATTTGGCAACGAGGGCTGCTGTAATTGTTGTTGGCTGCCATCAAGTTGGCCTTGTAGTGACCTCATGCTCAATGGGATCAGACTCTTGTGATCCACAGGGCTTTCACTGGCTGATTGTTGGAAGTAGATCACCAGGCCTCTCTTCCTAATCCATCTTAGTCTGGAAGATCTGCTGAAACCTGTTTGGCATCACAGCAACACACAAACCTCCACTGACAGACTGGTTGGTGGCTGCTCATGAAGTGTGCTGGCCATGAATCAAACTTGAGTCTCCTGCATGAAAGGTAAGAAGTCTACCACTGAACCAACACTGCTCCCTTGTTGTTGCTAGGTGCTGTCGAGTTGTCTCCTACTCATAGCTACCCTATGCACAGCAAAATGAAATACTGCCCAGTCTTGTGCCAGCCTCACGATCCTTGCTATGCCTGAAACTATCGTTGCAGCCATTGTGTCAATCCATCACATTGAGGGCCTTCCCCTTGTTCATTGACCTTCCACTTTACCAAGCATGATATCCTTCTCCAGGGAATGGTTTCTTCTGACAACATGACCAAAGTAGGTGAGAGGAGGTCTGGCCATTCTCGCTTCTAAGGAGCATTCTAGCTGCCCTTCTTCCAGGACAAATTTGTTAGTCCTTTTAGCAGACCATGGTACTCTTTGCATTCTTCTCCAACACCACAACTCAAAAGCATCAGCTCTTCTTTGGTCTTCCATATTCATTGTCCAGATCTCACATGCATAATAGGAGAAAATACCATGGCTTGGTTTAGGCGCACCTTAGTCTTCAGGAGACATCTTTGCTCTTCAGCGCTTGAATGAAGTCTTTTGTAGCATATTTGCCCAATGCAATATGTCATCTGATGTCGTGGCTGCTGCTTCCATTGGTGTAGGACCAAGTAATATGAAGTCCTTGACAACTTCAATCTTTTCTCCATTTATCATGAAGCTGTTTATTGGACCAGTTGTGAGGATTTTTGTTTTCTTTATATTGAGGTGTAATCCATACTGCAGACTGTAGTCTTTAATCTTCATCACTAAGTGCTTTAAGTCATCCTCACTTTCAGCAAGCAAAGTTGTGTCATCTGAGTATTGCAGGTTGTTAATGAGTCTTCCTCCAATCCTGATGCCACGTTCTTCTTCATATAATCCAGCTTCTCAGATTATTTGCTCAGCATACAAGTGGAATAAGTATGGTGAAAGGAAACAACCCTGATCCACTCCCTTCCTGATTTTAAACCATGCAGTATTCCCTTGTTCTATTCTAACAACAGCCTCCTGGTCTGTGTAGAGGTTCCTCATGAGCACAATTAAGTGTTCTGGAATTCCCATCTTCTCAATGTTATCCATAATTTGTTATGATCCACACAATCGAATACTTTTGCATAGTCAATAAAACACAAATAAACATCTTTCTGGTATTCTTTGCTTTCAGCCAAGATCCATCTGACATCAGCAATAATATCTCTCATTTCACATCCCCTTCTGAATCCAGCTTGCATTTCTGGAAGTTCTGTCCATACACTGAAGATACTTTTGAAGTATCTTCAGTAAGATTTTACTTGTGTGTGTGATATCAATGATATTGTTTGATAATTTCCACATTCTGTGGGGTCACCTTTCTTTGGATTGGGTACAAATATGGATCTCTTCCAGTCAGTTGGCCAGGTAGCTGTCTTCTAAATCTCTTGGCCTTGCTGAGTGAATGCCTCCAGCGGGGCATCTGTTTGTTGAAACATCTCAATGGGCATTCTGTCTACTCCCAGAGCCTTGTTCTTTGCCAATTCCTTCAGTGCAGCTTTGACTTTTTTCTTCAATACCATTGTTTTTGATCATATGGCATCTCCTGAAACAGATGACTCTGTGTATTCCTTCCATCTTCTTTTGTTGTTTCCTGTATCATTCAATATTTTCCCCATATAACTTTTCAATATTGCAACTTGAGGCTTAAATTTTTTCCTCAGTTCTTTCAGCTTGAGAAATGCTAAGCATGTTCTTCCCTTTTGGTTTTCTAACTCCAACTCTTGGCACATTTCATTATAGTAACTGGCTTTGTCTTCTTGAGCTGTGCTTTGAAATCTTCTGTTCAGCTCTTTTATCTTGTCATTTCTTCCATTTACTTTAGCTACTCTCCACTCAAGGACAAATTTCAGAGTCTCTTCCTGACATCCATTTTGGTCTTTTCTTCCTTTCTTGTCTTTTTAATGACCTCTTGCTTTCTTTATGGATGATGTTCTTGATGTCATCCCACAGTTCCTCTGGTTTTCAGTCATTGGTATTCAATGCATCAAATCTATTCTTTAAATGGTCTCTAAATACAGGAGGGATATTACAAAGGTCATATTTTGGCTCTTGTGGACTTGTTTCAATTGTCTTCAACTTTAAGTTGAGCGTGCATATGAGTAGTTGATGATGTGTTCCACAATCAGCTCCTGGCCTTGTTTTGAACTTTTCTACTGCCTCTTGCCACAGATGTAGTCAATCTGATTCCTGTGTATTCCATCTGGTGAAGTCCATGTGTATAGCTGCTGTTTTGTTGTTGAAAAAAGGTATTTGCAATAAATAAGTCATTGGTCTTGCAAAATTCTATCATGCAATCTCCAGTGTTATTTCTATCTCCAAGGCCATATTTTCCAACTACTGGTAACTCTTCTTCATTTCCAACTTTTGCATTCCAGTCACCAGTGATAATCAACACATCTTGATTGCATGTTCGGTCAATTTCAGACTTCAGAAGTTTGTAGAAATCTTCAATTTCCCTAGCCTTTGCTTTGGTGGTTGTGCATAGATTTGAATAATAGTAGTATTTATTGGTCTTCCTTGTAGGTGTATGAATATTCTTCTATCACTGACAGCATTTACTTTAGGACAGATCTTGAAACAGTCTTGGTGACGATGAATGCCGCATCATTCATCTTCAATTTGTTCCCAGCATAGTAGATTCTGATTCAAAAAGGCCAAAACCAGTCCACTTCAGCTAGGATATTGATCTTTATATGTTCCATTTCATTTTTGACAACTTCTAGTTTTCCCACATTAATACTTTGTACATTTCATGTTCCAATTATTAATGGATGTTTGTATCTGTTTCTACTCATTTTGAATCATGCCATATCAGCCAATGAAAGTCCCAAAAGATTTACTCTACCCCCATCATTAAGGTCTCTACTCTGAGGAGTCAGCTCTTCCCCAGTCAAATTCAGTGCCTTCTGGCCTGATGGGCTCATCTTCCAGCACTATATAGGACAATGTTTCAGGGCTATTCATAAAGTTTTCCAGTAATATATTAGACAGTGTTTCACTGCTATTCATAAGGTTTTCATTGGCCAATTGTTTGAGAAGTGGATGGCCTCTTCCTTCTTCTGAGTCTGTCTTAGCCCAGAAGCTCCTCTGAAAACTTTCCATCTTGGGTAATGCTGCTGGCATTTTGCAACACTGGTGGCATAGCCTCCAGCCTCACAGCAACTTGTAAGCCACCACAGGATGACAAATTGACAAACAAGTTCATCTCCATTAGTTGTTCCTAACCCCTCAGTGGCTGCCTACCTTGGGCCTCGGTCTTAAAATAGAGCTGCCCCCAAGTGAAAAGTGGCCCCTGAGCCCTGGGCCCACCTACCTCTGGCTCTATCCTTAAAATAGAGCTACCTCCAAGAGAAAAGCAGCCCCTGAGCCCCAGGCCCACCTACCTTGGCCCTGGCCTCAATATAGAGCCACCCCAAAGTGAAAAACAACACCAGAGCCCCATCTACCCCCTTAGCAATCTAGAAATAAGTTTCTCTTTACTAAAATAGTCTTAGCCATTTTCAAGAAGTTGTGGGGACAGAAACTAGATTGTGAGTAACTGGGAGACAAAGAATTAGATACCTCAATTATAGATTACTCTGTGAAGTGAAAGAAAGTAGAGAGAGGGTGATATGGCAGCTGTGAGCATTTGAGGAGTGCGGTGAGATGCATGGGGTTGGGTTTTACTGGTTTGCTTTGCTTGTTTTTTTTTATTAGGATTTGGGTGAAGATTTACAGAGTAAATTCACTTTTCATACAGCAGTTCACATATACTTTGTCTCATGTCATTGACCAAAATTTACAATGCAGCAGCTCCCCTCCCACTTCCTCCCCATAGTTACCTCCTCCCAGTGTCCATCCCTTCATACTCTTCTGCACCCTGAGCTATCTCCCTGTGCATAAGCAGCCCTTCCTTCTCCCATGATTGTTCTCTCCAGGGCGTGTGTCTACTTGAGGTAAATGTTTAACTCACATGCCTGTACTTTGTTTGGCTGGAAACCACAGTTGTGGGTTCAATTCCAGACCTGAAGGGCAGCTAGGGGCCATATTCTCAGTGGTTACACCAGGCTCTATTGGACCAGCAAACCTGGTCCCCACCTTCTTTTTTTTTTTTTTTTGCCTCCAAATGATTTTGAGTTTTGTACCACATTGTTCTCCCTCTTTATGCAGGATCTCCTACATCCCTTCCAAGTGGATGGCAGTGGTAGCTGGGCACCATCTAGTTCTTCTGGTCTCATAGTTGTATAGGTTGCAGATTGGATGGTGTACCAGTCTCTAGGACTGGTTGTTTCCATTAATTTTGGTTTTCTTCTTTCTTCTTGACGAGGAGAGACCCGTTGTTGCATCTAGATGGCAGCTTCCTAGCTTTTAAGGTCCCATTGCTTGTTTGTTTTATGGTAGAAACCTTGACTTTAGTTACAGGCTGTGTTCTGGTTACCTAGTGCCACTCTGACAAGAAATATATCACAAATGGGGGATGACCTTAACAAACAGGAGTTTATTCTTACAGTTTGGAGGCTTTAAGTCCAAGTTCAAAGTGCCAGACTCTAGGGGCTGGGTGAGAGCCCCTCAACATTGGGGTCCAGCTTGGTCTTCTGCTCCCCACCCACTAGAGCTAGAGGCATTTCTTCACTCAGACAGCTGCTGGCTGTTGAGGCTGAGAAGCCCCAAGGTTGACAAGTAAAAAAGGCACAGTCCCGATGTTACCAAACCACATGGCAGGCCATTAACTTAAGTCCATTGTAAGTCCCAAGGTCAGCAGAGCATAGCAGGCTGCTGAGCAATGACACTGCTACATGCAGGGTCCAAGCCATAGGCTAGAGACCATTCCCAGGGTTCTGCTTATATACAGGAAGCAGACCACATTCCCTAAGGCAGCTACTCAGCTGCTCACAGTAGATTTCACCACGGAGTTGATTACTAGTCTCATCATGGGGAATACTACATCCAGCTGCCCAGCCACTCAACTAGGCCCACCCAAGTTGACACACAAACATAACTACCACAGGCTGGAAGGTAAGAACTAGAAGTGAAGAAGAGGCTGAAAAGTGAAGAAGAGGGTAGAGGAGATGATTGATGAAATAAGATTCTGAGGAGCTGGTAAGGAATGGGTCCTGAACATGGAGGACATTTAACTTTGGCTAGGAAGAAAGAGAAATAGATGGGTAGAAATATAGATAAGATTTTAACAGTGGGGATAGAAAGACTGTCATGAAGGTACTATAGTAAGGCTATTCCTTTCTGATTGTCTTCTATTTTTTCTTGCAATAATGATGAAGCCAGCTGCTCAGAGTGATAGCAGACCTGGTGAGAGGCATGTAGAAGTCTGGAGAGTACCAATTTAGAGGAGCATCAATTTGCTTAATCTCTCCAATGGCTTTGTGTGACACCCCCCCCCCCAAAAAAAAAAAACAAAAAAAACCAAGAGCTGCAAAAGTAGACAGATTAATCCAGAATTTGCAATGTGGATACAGCTGAAGACAAGGATATTGGCCAGTGAGGGGACGACATGACAGGCCACATGTTTGGTCTGAATGGTGCAGCAAGTGAAACATGGCTTTGAGTGATAGCTTGGGAAGAAATGTGAGAGACTAAGGAAACTGTAGGAAGAGAAGAAATAGGTATCAAGGGAAGAAAGAAATGAGGGTGTTAGATGGACCAAAACTGTGGACAGAGAGGAATACTAGATAGAGTTTATATATTCAGTGTTAATCAGAGTTGGAGTTGAGGCCATTAAGGTATTCTAAGTGTAAGACCCTAGATCTTCCACATCAGCATTACTATCACTCAGAATGAGAGAGATGGGCTGGAAAGGAAGATGCTGAACCAGGAACCAAGGTCTTCTATTATAGAGGATTGACCAGCAAGTTGGTGAGCAGCAGAGATATGAGGAGACGGAATGGGTGGGATGGAAGGCAAGAATAGTTTTTACATAGGGATAGAGGTGTAATGGTGCTTTATATGTTTATTGAGCTAAACTGAACTGAAGTGCTGTGTTAGTTCCCGGAAATGCCAAAGTCAGCACCAGCTGCCATTTTCTAGAAAAAAACCCTGGACAAACATTAATGTCAACACAGAAAGAGCATTGCCCAAACTATAGAGTCCAGGAGAAACACCAAGAAGAAATAACAGCAGGTTGACCACTAGGCCATTCTCTCACTCTCCACCAGCCCACATCTCTTGCCCTGGGCTGATTACTGACAATTTAATTTCTTCCCTCCTCCTCTGGGGAACTGCCAGTGTCAGCTCTCTGCTCCATGACAGCCCTGGCAGGAAAAATCAGCCAGCCATCTTGGGCTGGCGTCATTCCCAGGAGAAGTCAGAGCAGAGGCAACCATAGGGCAACTTTGAGAGATGGAGCTAAAGGAAGCACATTTGAGGAGGACTTCTTTACCAGTGAGCCAGGACTCATTAGACAAAGTGATTGTTTTCTCAGGAACACTGTCAGATCAACATAAAAATAACCTGAGCTGTCTCTCCACCTTTTCATACAGGAGTACAAGTTGCTTCCTTCTAAGACAGAACCCACCCTAACCTCAATCCTTCTAGAACACAAGCACCATTCTTTCTCTTTGTGGGTAATATAACTACACACAAGGCTCATTTCCAGGCCACTATTCTGTCTTGTTCTTCTCCTACTTCACAAACCAACAACCAAACCAATTGCTGTTGAGTCAGTTCCAACTTATGGTGACCTCTTGTGTGTCAGAGTAGAACTATGCTTCGTAGGGTTTTCAATGGATGATTTTCAGAAATAAATTGCCAAGTCTTTCTTCTGAGGCACCTCTGAGTGGGTTCAACCACCAAACTTTTAGTTAGTAGCCAAGTTCATGCCATCAAATGACTCCTCCTACTTTACTAGCCACTTATTATGCAGCCTGCTTCATGGGTTTCTTCTTATTAACTTGATCTCTTAAAGTCAGAGTGTTCTTGATCTTCAGGCCTTGATCCTCTCCTCCCTACCTACCTTCATTGCCTTTGTGATGTAAACTATGGCTTGACATCTATCTCATTCATGGCTTTAGTACCACCTAACCTTGGAAAAGCTCTGGTAGCATAGTGGCTAAAGCACTTGACTGCTAACCAGAAAGCTGGTGGTTCAAACCCACCAGCCACTCCTCGGAAGGAAGGTTGGGCAATCCTACTTCCGTAGTGATACTGCCTCGGAAACCCAAGGAGGGGTCGCTATGAGTCAGGGCTGACTCGACGGCACATAACAACAACAACAACAACCTTGGAAAAATACCAAATTTGTGTCTCTTCTCCTGAGATAAGGAGCCCTGGTGGTGCAGTGGTTAAGCACTAGGCTGTTACCCTAAGGTTGGCAGTATGAACCTGATAGCTGCTCCATGGGACAATGGTAGGGGCAGTCTGCTTCAGTAAAGATTTATAGCGTTAGAAACCCTGCGGGCAGTACTACTCTGTCCTATAGGATCACTATGAGTCAGAATCTACTCAATGGCAATGGGTTTTTAGTTACTTCTGAGACAAACTCTAGTCATATATCCAGTTGTCTACTTGACATCTCCGACTTTACATGTTTAAAATTGAACTTCTGTTTTCCCCCTACCATACCTGCTCTCCCTATAGCCTACCCCCATCCCAGTCAGTGACAACACTATCCTTCCAGTTGCTTAGGCCAAATACCTTAGAGTCATCCAGACGCCTGTCTTTCTCTCACAGCCCAATTATAATCCATCAGCAAATTCTGTCAGTCCTCCCTTCAAAATATACCCAGAAGGGGATTGCAACTTATGTCATGTCCTCATCTCCTACTGTTCTCTCTTTCATTTACTCTGCTTCAGTCACACTGACCTCCTTGTTGCATTTTGAGCACACCAAGTCTATTCCTGCCATAGGGCCTTTGGACTCGCTATATCTTCTGTCTGGGACATGCTTTCCCAATGATATCCATATAACTTGCTTCCTCACCTCAGATGGCATCTTCTCTGTTAGGCTTTTCCTGTTTACCTTATATGTTGTTGCTGTTGTTACGTGCTGTCGAGTCATCTCCGACTCATAGCAACCTTACATACAACAGAAAGAAACACTGCTTGGTCCTGTGCCAGCCTCACTATCCCGACTATACCTGTACCCATCGCTGCAGTCACCATGTCTATCCATCTCATTGAGGGCCTTCCCCTCTTTCGTTGACCCTCCACTTTACCAAACATGACATCCTTCTCCAGAGAATGGTCCCTTCTGACAACATGACCAAAGTAGGTGAGACAAAGTCTGGCCATTCTTGCTTTCAAGGAGCATTCCGGCTGCATTTCTTCCAGGACAAATTTGTTAGTCCTTTTAGCAGTCCATGGTACTTTCAGCATTCTTTGCCAACACCACAACTCAGAAGCATCAACTCTTCTTTGATCTTCCTTATTCATTGTCCAGCTCTCACATGCATAAGAGCTGACTGAAAATACAATAGCCTGGATTAGGCCCATCCTAGTCTTCAAGGAGATATCTTTGCTCTTCAGCACTTGAAAGAGGTCTTTTGCAGCAGATTTGCCCAATGCAATATGACTTTTGATGTCCTAACCTCTGCTTCCATTGGCATTGATTGTAGAACCAAGTAATATGAAGTCTTTGACAACTTCAATCTTTTCTCTATCTATCATGATGCTGCTTATTGGTCCAGTTGCAAGGATTGTTGTTTTCTTTATGTTGAGGTGTAATCCATACTGTAGACTGCAGTCTTTAATTTTCATCAGTATGTGCTCTAAGTCATCCTCACATTCAGCAAGCAAAGCTGTGTCGTCTGTGTGTCGCAGGTTGTTAATAAGCCTTCCTCCAATCCTGATGCCACATTCTTCTTCATATAGTCCAGCTTCTCAGATTATTTGCTCAGCATACAAATTGATTAAGTATGGTGAAAAGTCCCTTCCTGATTTTAAACCATGCAGTATCCCCTTGTTCTGTTCGAATGACAGCCTCCTGGTCTGTGTAGAGGTTCCTCATGAGTACAATTAAGTGTTCTGGAATTCCTATTCTTCTCAATGTTATCCATAATTTGTTCTGATTCACATAATAAATGCCTTTGCATAGTCAATAAAACACAAGTAAGTGTCTTTCTGGTATTCTTTGCTGTCAGCCAAGATCTATCTGACATCAACTATGATGTCACTCACTTCATGTGCCCTTCTGAATCCAGCTTGCATTTCTGAAAATACTCTGTCAATAAACATTTTTAAATTATCTTCAGTAAGATTTTACTTGTGTGTGATATCAGTGATATTGTTCGATAATTTCCACATTCTGTGGGATCACCTTTCTTTGGAATGGGTACAAATATGGATCTCTTTCAGTCAGTTTGCCAGGTAGCTGTTTTATAAATCTCTTGGCATAGCTAAGTGAGTGCCTCCAGCGGGACATCCATTTGTTGAAACATCTCAGTGGGTATTCCATCAATTCCCTGAACTTTGCTTTTCACCAATTCCTTCAGTGAAGCTTTGACTTCTTTCAATACCATTGGTTCTTGATCACATGCCACCTCCTGAAATGGATGATCATCTATCAATTCTTTTTGGTATAGTGACTCTGTGTATTCCATCCATCTTCTTTTGATGTTTCCTGCATCATTCAACATACTGCCCGTGGAATCTTTCAATATTGCAATTCGAGGCTTATTTTTTTTCCTCAGTTCTTTCAGCTTGAGAAATGCTGAGCGTGTTCTTCCCTTTTGGTTTTCTAACTCCAACTCTTGGCACATTTCATTATAGTAATTGACTTTGTCTTCTTGAGCTGCACTTTGAAATCTTCTGTTCAGCTCTTTTATCTTGTCATTTCTTCCATTTGCATTAGCTGCTCTCCACTCAAGGGCAAGTTTCAGAGTCTCTTCCTGACATCCATTTTGGTCTTTTCTTCCTTTCTTGTCTTTTTAATGACCTCTTGCTTTCTTCATGGATGATGTTCTTGATGTCATCTCACAGTTCCTCTGGTTTTCAGTCATTGATGTTCAATGCATCAAATCTATTCTTTAGATGGTCTCTAAATTCAGGAGGTATGAAATCAAGGTCATATTTTGGCTCTTGTGGAGTTGTTTTAGTTGTGTTCAGTTTCAACTTGAACTTGCATATGAGCAGTTGATGGTCTGTTTCACAATCAGCTCCTGGCCTTGTTTTCACTGACGATATTGAGCTTCTCCATCGCCTCTTGCCACAGATGTAGTCAATCTGATTCCTGTGTACTCTGTCTGGTGAAGTCCATGTGTATAGCTGCTCTTTGTATTGTTGAAAAAAGATATTTGCAATGAATAAGTCGCTGGTCTTATTATGTGATCTCCAGCATCATTTCTGTCACCAAGACCATATTTTCCAACTACCGGTGATTCTTCTTTGTTTCCAACTTTTGCATTCCAATCACAAGTGATAATTAACACATCTTGATTGCAATGTTTGGCCGATTTCAGACTGCAGAAATTGGTAAAGATCTTCAATTTCCTCATCTTTGGGTTTGGTGGCTGGTGTGTAAATTTGAATAATAGTAATATTAACTGGTCTTCCTTATAGATGTATGGATATTATCCTGTCACTGACAGCCTTGTACTTCATGATAGACCTTGAAACATTCTTTGTGATGGTGAATGCCACACCATTCCTCTTTAATTTGTCATTCCCAGCATAGTAGATCATATGGTTGTCTGATTCAAAATGGCCAAATCTGGTCCATTTCAGTTCACTGATGCCTAGGATATCAATCTTTATGTGTTCCATTTCATTTTTGACAACTTCTAATTTTCCTAGATTCATATGTCATATATCCCATGTTCTGATTATTAATGGATATTTGCAGCTGTTTCTTCTTGAGTTATGCCACATCAGCAAAAGGAGGTCCTGAGCTTTACTAAACATCCACATCATTAAGGTTGGCTTTATTCTGAGAAGGCAGCTCTTTCCTAGTCATATTTTGAGTGCCTTCTGACCCAAGGGGCTCATCCTCTGGCACTATATCAGACAATGTTTCAGGGCTATATTTCAATAATATATCAGACAGTGTTTCACCACTATTCATAAGGTTTTCACCAGCCAATTCTTTGACAAGTGGATGGCCTCTTCCTTCTTCTTAGTCTGTCTTAGGCTGCAAAGCTGTCCACCATGGCTAACCCTATTGGCACTTGAAACCCTGGTGGCACAGCCTCCAGCTTCACAGCAACACAAAAGCCACTACAGGATGACAAACTGCCAGATGAGTTCATCTCCCTTAGCTGTTCCAATCTGCTCCACTCCCACTTCCCAGCCTTCCCTACCAGTTCCAGCCCTCCAAAGCCATCTATCACCACCTCCTGGCCTTCCCTACCAGTTCTGGCCCTCCAAAAAGCTGTTTACCTTAAATGAAATATATAAAATATCAAATAGCAGCATCTACTTTCTTCTATTTGCTTTACTGTTTCAATTTTTTCTATAGATTTATCATCCTCTGAGACTATACGTTTATTAAGTGCAAACTCTATGAGAGCAGAGACTATCCTATAAGTACAAGAGTCCTATGTGTTATAAATTCTTCTATGGGGTTAATGAAAGAGCTCTGGGGAGTAGTGGTTAAGGCATTTGGCTGCTAACAAAAAGGTTGGTGGTTTGAACCTGAAGCAAAATGAGGCTGTAAAAATGAGGCAGTCTGTTTCCATAAAGATTTATAGCCTTGGAAATCCAATAGGGGTTGCTATGAGTTGGAATTGATTTGATGGCAGTGAGCTGGTTTTTTGAATTTTATGTTGTTATTAAGGCAGGATTAGAGGCAGTTATGTTAAAATGAGGCAGGATACAATCTATAGGATAAGATTGTAGCTTCAGTCAATCTCTTTTGAAATATAAAAGGGATTAAACAAGCAAGCAGAGATCAGAGGGAGCTCCTATCACCAAGAAAGAAGAGCCAGGAGTGGAGCACATCCTTTGGACCTGGGGTTCCTGTGCTAAGAAACTCCTAGACTAAGGAGAAGATTGAGGATCTTCTCCGGGAGCTGACAGAGAGAGCCATCTCCTAGAGCTGGCACCTCAAATTCAGATTTCTAGCCTCCTAAATTGTGAGAGAATAGATTTGTTTGTTAAGGCCATCCACTTGTGATGTTTCTATTACAGCAGTACTAGATAACTAAAATAAACCCCACACCAAATCTACTGCCATTGAGTCGATTCTGACTCAGAAAGATCCACATAGGGTTTCCAAGGCTGTAAATCTTGACAGAAGTAGATTGCCTCATCTTCCTCCCACAGAGCAGCTGGTGGGTTTGAACCACTGACTTTATGGTTAGTAGCCAAATGCCTTTCCCACTGTGCCACCAGTGCTCCTAGATATAAGGTAGTACTTAATAGATAGCTATGGAACAAATGTAATTCAGTTCAACTGGCTGTAGGGAAATCTCAGGAT
This sequence comes from Orycteropus afer afer, assembly GCF_000298275.1. NCBI lineage: Eukaryota > Metazoa > Chordata > Mammalia > Tubulidentata > Orycteropodidae > Orycteropus > Orycteropus afer. The sequence goes on from NW_006922159.1 coordinate 979,949, forward strand.
TCTGTAACTCTCTGGGTCCCAGCACTAGTACAAGAGTGTTCATAACAAAAATCTCTTCTCTCAAGCTCTGACAGAAGCACAACTTTAATTAAGGCACTATTTTTTCTAGGCTCCTGAATATTTGTACAACTGTGTCCTAATCCCAGAAGAGATAGTCCTTGCCTTCCTTTTCTTTGATCCCTAGTTTCTGTAAGAAAATCAACAATGGCTGATAGCCTGCAGGCAAACATAACTATTAAACATCAGCACTCAATAAAAATTACTATTGTAGTTATTCTTTTATAGAGTTGAAGAATCTGTTATGTTTTTCTTGTAACTATGTGTGCCTCTTGGCCAAATATATTTAAATGATATAGCAAATGTCTCAAATTACTGATCAGGTTTTCAGGAACCCTGAGTTCTGGTTCTAGCTCTACTGAGGAATTGCCACAACTCTGGTTACTTCCCCTGAGTTCTTCAGTATCCTTGATGAGAAAAGTGTAGGTTTGGTCTAGAAGATCACTAAGACCCTCTTGTAATGTAAAATTGTGGGTTTCCTGAAAGAGTTCTCATGTCCGACTCACTAGAAAGGCATGTGATTATCTCATTGCTTTTCCAAGTATACCAAGGAAACTGTTAGGGACACAAGACACTGTGAATTCTGTATTGGCCAGGAATTTTTTAGATTCAGGGACCGTGGTAGTTAAGTTTGTGTGTCAACTTGGCTGGGCCTGGTTGAGTGTCTGGGCAGCTGGATGTAGCGTTTCCCATGATGAGACTGGTAATCAACTCTATGGTGGAATCTACTATGAGCAGCTGAATAGATGTGGTCTGCTTCCTGTATATAAGGAGAAGCCTTGGGGAATGGTCTCTAGCTTATGGCATGCTTGAACTCTGCATGTAGCTGAATCGTTGTTTTTAGCAGCCTGACATGCCCTGCCGATTTTGGGATTTTTAATGGACTTGAATTAATGGCCTGTCATGTGATTTGGTAATATTGGGACTGTGCCTTGTAACTTGTCGACCATAGGTTTGTCAGCCTCAGTAGCCAGCAGCTGAGTGAAGAAAAGCCTCCAGCTTCAGTGGGTGGGGAGCAGGAGGCAGAGCTGAAGGCCAAGGTTGAGGGGCTTTCACTCAGCCCCTAGAGCCTGGTATTTCGAACTCAGACTTAAAGCCTCCAAATTGTAAGAATAATCTCCTGTTTGTTAAAGCCATCTTATTTGTGGTATATTCTTGTCAGAGCGGCACTAGCTAACCAAAACAGGGACTAAAACCCAACTCAAACTACCTAAAGCAAATAAGGGTGTTTATTGGCACCTGCATCTAGAAATGTCAGGGATAGAGCCTCTTCTGATAAGCTAGATCCCAAGGCTCACGGGATGTAAAGAACCCAGTCTCCCTTCATCTCCTGGCTCACTTTCTTCTGCATTGGTTTCATTTTCAGACAGGCTCGCCTCACATGGGGACATCACCAGCACCTTCTTTAGAAGAAAAAGGTCTTTTTCTCAAGAATTCTGGGATTTTAAAAAACCTGAGTCTCATTGCTCTGGTCCGAGTCATGTGTCCTTTCCTGAACCAATCACTAGGGCCACTGGAATGGAGACACAGATTGACCAGACCTGTGTCACATTCTTCACTAACTCCCCAACCATGGAGCTGGCTGAGGGTGGGGCCAGCTCACCCAACCTACATAGACTGAAAATGGAAGAAAGATAGATGCCAAAAGGAAACTCAGGGGGCTATTACTAGAAGAAAAGAGAATGGATATTAGACAAATAATAATAGACATTCACTTCAGTACTCATTAATTTATGATTTTCTAGTATGTACCATATTAGTTTCCGACGGCTGCTGTAACAAATTACCACAAACTGGTTGGCTTAAAACAATAGAAACTTATTCTCTCATAGTTCTGGAGGATACAAGTCTGAAACTAAACTTTCAGCAGACCCACACTTCCTCTGGAGGTTTGTTTTAGTTACCTTATGCTGCTCTAATGGAAAATACCACAAATGGGATGGCTTTAACAAACAGTTTATTCTCTCACAGTTTTGGTGGCTGGAAGTCCAAGCTCAAAGTGCCAAGCTCTAGAGGCTGGATGAATGCCCCTTGACCTTGGGCTTTACCTCTGCCTTTAGCTCCTGGTCCACTGAAGCTAGAGGCATCTCTTCACTCAGGCAGCTGCTGGCTGCTGAAGCTGAAAAACCCAAGGTTGATAAATGATAAGGCACAGTCCCAATATTACCAAGCCACATGGCAGGCTATTATTGATTCAAGTCCATTAAAAGCCCCAAGACTGGCAGAGCATGGCAGGCTGCTGAATGAATACTTGGCTACATGCAGCGTTCCAAGTATACCAAAAATCTTCTCCTTATGTACGGGAAGCAGACCACATCCCTACCACAGCTACTCAGCTGCTCCAGGAGATTCCACCATGGAGTTGATCACCATTCTCATCATGGGGAATAACTACCACCAACTGCCCAGCCACTCAAAACCAGGCCCAGCCAAGTTGATGTATAACCCTCTGGTGGTGTAGCGCCTAAGGCATTTGACTACTAACCAGAAGGCTGGTGGTTCAAACCCACCAGCTACTCATTGGGAGGAAGATTGGGCAATCTACTTCTGTAGAGATACTGCCTTGGAAACCCAAGGAGGGGTCTCTATGAGTTGAATCAACTCAAAGGCAGTGAGTTTGGTTTTAGTTTTGACCACAAAGTTCTAGGGAGTTAATCTGTTTTTTGCTTCTTTCAGTTTTCAGTGGCTGCAGGCATGCCTTGACTTGTGGCCACATCACTCCAATTTCTATCTTTGTGGCCACCTTACTTCCTCCTCTTCTGTCTGTCAAATCTTACCTGTGTGTCTCCTATAAGGATATTTTTCATTAGATTTAGGACCCATCCGGACAATCCAGAATGAGCTTGTCATCTCAAGTTCCTTAACTTAATCATATCTGCAAAGACGTTTTGTCCAAATCAGGTCACATTCATAAGTTCCAGGAATTTGACGTAGATATATTTTAGCGGAAATTTTTAGGTATTCAAAAAAAAAAAAAATTAATAATAATGATAACCAAACCTACAGCTATTGAGTCAATTCCGACTTATAATGACCCAATAGGACAGAGTAGAACTGCCCCACAGAGTTCCAAGGCTGTAAATCTTTACTGAAGAAGACTACCACATCTTTCTCTGCAGAGTGGCTTGTGGGTTTGAACTGCTGACCTTTCAGTTAGCAGCTGAGTGCTTATCCACTGTGCCACCAGAGTTCCCCAAATAGAAACATGATTTAAGTGACTGATCTACAATCTCAAAAGTATGTGCGAGAATCAGAATAATTTCTAAATATTTTTGGTCTGTTTTATTCATACACTTTTTCAATATATCCATTTTCCTTCCCTCTGCCAGCTATTTGTTGCACCAATAGCTGTTTTTGTTTGGGGGTTCTACTCCATTTCTGTATTATCTTTAGCTCTTTTGCTAAGATATCATTATTAGAAGTATTTATATTGATCATCATTGATAATCAAGAATGAGAACTTAAAAAGTCACTAGCAAGTATGTGCCACAATTAGGCAAGTATTGTCAAACTTAATTTTTTCCCTTATTTCAAGTGAATAAAAGAACATTCAAAATCCCAACTGCTAGTCTTTTCTTGTCTAGGTTAGTGTTCCTAGGGACTCCAGGCAAGATTAGAGATAAACAAGACCAAACTCTTGTGAAGAAACCAAGAGGAGCCCTTCTTCCTCAGAGAAGATAGTGGCATAATACATGTTTTCAAATATATGTCATTTCATCCCCTATTTTTATCCACATCCAGGCAAGCAGCTGCCCTTACTGGTTGCTCAGGTTAGACTGGGAATGCACTGGTTGCTGGTATTTTCCCTTGAGGCATCTTGGCAGCAAATCTGGCAGATTAGATCCTTGGATATCACAAGGCTTGGGCAGGTGGCTCTGTGCTTTATCAGGGATGAGTCTTACAGGTGTTTCACAAGGCTGGGGACTGCAGCGTGGAGCCTGGCGAGAAGTCTGCTTTTTGACAATCTTCCTACCCTCCCTAGTTTGGAAGCTTGGGGAACCTAGAACCTCATCTATGATTCTTAGATGCAGCTCTGTGTTATTGTCAAACACAATGTTCTCTATTAGAAATCTGCAGGTTCTGAGCAAGGTGAAGAGAATCACGTAATGTGGCTTTCTGTTTCTCTTCTGCAAGGAGCTCTGGTGGTGCAGTGGTTAAAGCATTCTGCTGCTAACCAAAAGTTTGGTGGTTTGAACCCACCAGCCACTCTGAGAGAGAAAGATGAGTCAATTTTCTTCCGTAAAGATTTACAACCTTGGAAATCCTATGGGGCAATTCTACTATGTCCTATAGGGTTGCTATGAGTCTGAATTGACTCAATGGCAGTGGGTATGGTTTGGTTTTTTGATTCTTCTGCATCTGGAGAATGGACTCAGTGTAGAGCTGGCACTCAGGGTCAACCTATATGTGTTGGCAGAGTTCATTTTCAGTCTTGGAGGCAGAATGTTGTAAAGAACAGAGCTGTGGCCTGGGACATTGGTGGGTAGATCTCGTTCTGCCATCACCTTGCTCAGTGACCTGTTCTAATAGAGAACTTTGTGTTTGACCAGTTCTTTCCTTTCTTTGATCCTCAGTTTCTTATATTTAAAACAAAAGGATTGGACTAGACGCTTTCTGAGGCATATTGTAGTGTCAACCCTCTATTAGCTGTGTACACATTACATCATTCAGGTTGTGCATTTGGGATACAAGGAAAAGCTCACTGGCTGTGATTTTTGCCCCCTCACAAAGCTTCCCTCCTCCACACACACTCATACACTCTGGGTTATATTCAGCATGCCCCTAAATAAGGTCCCAAATACAGGATTATTGTTAGAGTTCAGAGTTGTTCCCAGTTATAACAATATCAGTCATTTATCAAACATTGATTGGGTGCCCCAGGCAGGTGTTGAAGCTATAAAGATGAATAAGATGGAGCTCCTGCCCCAAAGAGCACTCAGCCTAAGGAAGGAGACAGATGAGTAAATCAAGGATTGAATTACAATGTGACAAGTACCACTATCAGGTTATTCATAAGGCATCCTGACACAGGATTGACATAGCAAGCTGTCTGTGGGTGAAGTCAGAAATGGCTTCCTGAAGGAGGTGACACATGAGTGGACACTGAGGGATGAGTAGGAGTCACCTAGGTGGACCTGGGCATCAAATTCCTTATTGCTCACAAAAATTGGCATAACTCACCCACTGCCATTTGACACATTGTTTCCTTTAAAGACAGGTGTCTTTCCCAATGTCTAATTATTCCTTAGGAGCTCTGGTAGCATAGTGGCTAAGGCACTTGACTGCTAACCAGAAGGCTGGCGGTTCAAACCCACCAGCCACTCCTTGGAAGGAAGGTTGGGCAATCTACTTCCGTAGTGATATACTGCCTTGGAAACCCAAGGAGGGGTCGCTATGAGTCCGACTCGACGGCACATAACAACAACAAACACAATTATTCCTTGGGTTTAGCAAACGGCCAAGAGGCCTGCTGGTGCATTAGTTAAGTGCCTGGCTGCTAACTGAACCCACCAGCCACTCTAGCAGAGAAAGATGTGGCAGTCTGCTCTCATAAAAGTTAAAGGTTTGGAAATCCAATGGAGCAGTTCTACTCTGTCCTATGTCACTACCAGTTGGAATCCACTTAGTGGCAACCCCCCACTCCCAAATGGATTGGAACATTGTGCACCTAATTAAACCCCCAGGGGAATCAGGCACTTCCTGAGTAAGCTGAGAAAACAGAGACTGGACCCCAACTATGAAACAGACCTGGAGATGTAGAACTGTGGGCTCCAGCCACATTTTGATATGTTAATATTGAATGCTCACAACTTGTCTGATGGACACAGAACACATTCCTTTCTCTCTCTCTCTCCCTTTTGTTCTTTTCTTTTTTTCTGGTGCAAGTTAGGGGGAAGGAGTGGAGGCAGATAAAGGCTATTGGTTTCTGCATGTGTTTCTAAGATCTCACTGATCCTGTTTAGTCATGGCAGGCTTCTTAGAGGAGGTGCTTAGAAAGAAAGGTAAGTACTAACTTGATTAATCAGACTGATATCTTGGCAGGAGCTCTCCCGTGGGGGAGAGACTTAGGGCCCCTTGTTACTCACACTCGCACCATCTTACTTTTGACCTTTGTCCCTCTACTAAACTCCCACCCAGCAGAACCAGGTTTGACCACTTCCCTTTTGCCTTTCCGGGGCTGGGCATGTACATGATTCAAATGTTCATGATTCAAAGCTCTTTCAGTCAAACTGGTTCCCCTGGGCTCTGCGTCCGATGTCGGGACGTGAAAGACCGCGGGGCGGTGGGGTGATTGTCGGGGCTGGGAATTACCTTCCGAGGCTAAGGTTTGGCTCCGCCTTCCTCTCGCCCCGCCAGCGGTTTTTAAGTGTAGGCTTGGGCTCTGCGAGCCGAGAGGGCTACACCCTTTGGTCGCACACAGCAACCTGCTCCCTTCGGGGAGGGATCCTCTCGCTCCAGCTCCCGGGCTCCCTCGGCTCCGCCTGGCTGACGGGCTTCACAGCGCGAGGAGGGACAGAGACCGCGGCGGTTCCGGTTAACAGTCCAGGCAACAGGAGCGTCATAATTACTCACCTGCACTAATTGCCGGTCATTAAAGTTAAGGAGACAGTCGAAAGAGGAGCTCAGACTCGAGGAGGCAGGTGGAGTCTGGGGCTTGGGCATTGCCGCCCGCGCGCTCCCACAGGGCTCCCGGCTGGGCCAGGGTTAAGTGCTTGCCTGTTCCCTGCCGCCCGGCGCGCGGCCAGCTCGTCTTCAGTGAGAGGCCAAAGTCACTGCCAGGACCCAGGAGGTAGCCGGGAGCCGGGCTGGACCCACATAGGGCACCCCGCCCCCATCACTGCTTCTTTCAGGAGGCCGAAAGTGGGGGCTCTCGGGTAAGAAGCACCGGGCCGCCAACCCAGCGCCCTGGTGGCAGAGAGCAAGAGGGGCTGTAGGGACACCGAGATGGCTGATGAGATTGACTGGCTGGATTTGCCCGGCCGGTGGACCTATGGAGTTGACCGCGGTGGGAGAATATTCTTCATCAAGTAGGTTCATCTTTTTCCCCCTTTTTACTTTAAAGTTGTCTAACTTGAAAGGTGGCAGGGCTGGGGGCAGGCTGGAGAGGATGGGGGTGGGGGGCAGCCGGTGGCTGCAACAGCAGGCATGACTAATAAGTTTATCAGGATGCCTGTTTGAATGTCTCTCCCGCCTTTTCCTCAGTGGTTCAAAGTCCAGGGAAGTCGTGTGTTCCCTCAGCTTGGAGAGGCAGGGCAGGGCAGGGCTAGGCAGGGAGGTGCTGGCCTTTTCCCCTCTCACTGAAGTCACATGGGGGAATGGGAGGTCCTGAGGAGGGTGAGGTCCCTGGGTCCTGGGTGGTGCAAGCAGTTACCGCTTGCTGAAAAAAAAAAATGGAAATGGTGGTTTGAATCCATCCAACAGTCCGGTCTTCCTTTCTGCAGGGCTCTGGTGGTGTAGTGCCTAAGGCATTTGACTGTTAACCAAAAGGTTGGCAGTTCAAACCCACCAGCCACTCCTCTCATAAAGATTTACTGTCTTGGAAACCCAATGGGGGTCTCTATGAGTCAGGATGGACTCCATGGCACTGTGTTTTGCTTTGTTTTGTTTTTTGCTTCCATAAAGATTATGTTGTTGTTGTTATGTGCCGTCGAGTGGGACCCGACTTATAGTGACCTCTCCTTGGGTTTCCAAGGCAGTATCACTACAGAAGTAGATTGCCCCATCTTCCTTCCGAGGAGTGGCTGGTGGGTTTGAACTGCCAGACTTCTGGTTAGCAGTCAAGTGCCTTTAGCCACTATGCTACCAGAGCTCCCATAAAGATTATAGGGAGGAAAAAAAACCTGACAACCCTATAGAATCAGCAAGGAAACCTTGTGGAGCTTGTTTCTACTCTGTAATACACGGACTCACCATGAATGGGAATCGACTCTACAGCAATGATTTTGTTGTTGTTGGAGGAGGATGACCAGACCCAGTGGCCAGTCTAGAGTTCTTTGCTTCCAGCTCAGTCCACTGAAAGAGGCAGAGGCCACCACCTTCCTACAGGAAGGATTGATCTATGTGACAAGCTCACCAGGCAATACAGCCTCTGGGAATGAGTTACCAGGTTCCCTCAACAGGATTCAGTGTCCCTAGGACAGCAGCCCCTCTTCCTTCCTGCTCTTTATGGGGCTGTCATGAAGAGGAAGAAGATGCCCACAGTGCATTTGGCATTCTTTAGCAAGAGGGAGCCTTTGTTGCTCTCAGTAATATATTAGAACTGTTATATTAATTTCATAAACCAAAATGGCTCTGGCATAATCTCATTATAACAGAGTGGCCCTGCTGGCCCTATTTTGGCTGGCTTCTATTAGTCATCTTTGGCCAAGATAGAAATCTCCCAATAATATAGCAAGTCTAGATTCCAGCCTTCTGAACCACTGCCTTCACATGATGAGCTGACCCTGTCTCAAGATAGCCACTCATACAGAACATAGGGCTGAAAGGAACCTTAGAGCAACCCTCTTACTCTTTAACAGGGGAGATGGAGAGCTGGAGAGATTGAAAGTACTTGTCTAAGATAAAACCACTTGCTAATCAGAGCTTGGCCTAAGTCTATATCCACTGACTCCAGCTACTGCTTTTTATCCTATCCCAGGAACTCAGGTGGCCTAGGGCTTCCCTTTGGTGTTTCTCAGTTTTCACATTTGCTTTAGGCCTTTCTTCTATAATTATCATCACCACGATCATAATTGATGTTGTCATTATATTATCTCAGAAATGAAGTCCATTGAAGTTTTTGACTGCAGGTCACATTCTTAAATAATGAAACTTCTCCAGTATTAAAACTGGATTCCCCTTGTTTGGTAGTTTGAGACTTCAGAGTCCTTAAGTGTCACCTGAAGACTTGTTAAAAAATGCAGATTCCTGAGCCCTACCTCCAGAGATTCTGATTCATAAGATTGACATAAAACTTGAGAATCTGTATTTCTACAAGTTGCTCAGGTATTCTTATGGAAGTGGTCTTGTCTTCCTTCCTAACTTCTTACTTAACTTCCTGATTCTTTTCATCTTTTATTCCATACACATTTATTGAGCATTCGTTATTTGTTTGCTGTAGCACTAGGCACTGGAAATAAAAAAAAATGAATAAGTTACAGGATTTGTCTTTAAAACAGTAGAGAAAGACACAAACACATACTTAGAAAATAATATGATACATTTTAGAGGCATTTGCATTTTGATCATGTTGTCAGAAGGGACCAGTCCCCAGAGAAGGATATCTGCTTTCTAAAGTAGAGGGTCAGTGCAAAAAGAGAAGACCCTCAAAAAGATGGATTTAGACAGTGGCTACAATGGTGGGCTTAAGCACAGCCATGATAATGAGGATGGTGCAGGACTGGGCAGTGTTTCGTTCTGTTGTGTGTGGGGTTCCTACAAGTTGGAGCTGACTCGATGGCACCTAACAATATAGAAGTCTTGGTGGCACAACACTTAAGCACCTGGCTGATAACTGAAAGGTTGGTGATTCAAACCATCCAGCAGCTCCTCAGGAGAAAGACCTGATCTGCTTCTGCAAAATTTACAGTCTAGAAAACCCTGTGGGGCAGTTCTACTCTGATGTATGGGATTGCTATGAGTTGAAATCGACTGAACAGCACCTACCAACAACAATATAGAATATAATGTTGTTGTTGTTATTGTTATGTGCCGTGGAGTCGGACCCAACTCATAGCGACCCCTCCTTGAGTTTCTGAGGTGGTATCACTCTGGAAGTAGATTGCCCAATGGAGCCCTTTATTCTGTTAGCAATGGTTCGGCTGCTAACTGAAAAGTCAGTTTGAATCCACCCAGATACTCTATGGGAGGAAGACCTGGCAATCTGCTTCCGTAAAGATCACAGGCAAGAAATCTCTACAGGATAGTTCTGCTCTGGCAAATGGGGTAGCTATGCATTGAAATTGATTTGATGGCACCTAACAACAGCTCCACATCAGAGTACAAGGAAGAAAGAACTAATGTTCTCTGGGAAGGTCAGGGAGGGCCTCCCTGAAGAGGAAGCATTTGAGCTGAGCTGATTCTAGAGGAGAGAGAAACAAGAGTGAAAAAAGTCTTTGAAGCAGAGGCCTGTGGAACAGAAGCACCAGTGGTGCCAGAACATGAGTATCTAGAACATTCTGAGTAGTTCAGTAGAGATAGAGTGTAGGCTGCTGGGTGATTTTTTTCCCCTAAGAAGTAGGAAAGGGGAAGTTTGAGACAAGCCTTATGTATTAGACTAAAGAGCTTGAATTTAGGCCTGTAGGTGATAGGAAGCTGTTATGGATTGAATTGTGTCCCCAAAAACATATGTCAACTTGGTTGGGCCATGATTCTCAGGGGTTTGGCACTTATGTAATGATGTAATCATCCCACATGATGTGATCTGATGTGATCAGCCAATCAGTTTTAAGGGGATTAGGGTGGGTTGCAACACTCTAACTCAGGTTACAGCCCTGATCTGATATAAGGGGAGTGTCCTTGGGGCCTGCATCATCTTTTATCTTACACAAGGTAAAAGGAAAGAGAAAAGAGCAGAGAAGGAGGGACTTGATTGCCACCAAGAAAGAAGAGCTGAGAATGGAGTGCATCCTTTGAACACAGGGTCCCTGTGCTGAGAACCTCCTAGACCTAGGGGGAGATTGATGCCAAGACACACGGAGATCTCCAAGGAGTGCTGTGCCCATAGATATTGCTAGGAGACAAGGACTTTCCCCCATAGCTGATAGAGGGAGAAAGCCTTCCCCTAGACTTGACACCCTGAATTCAAACTTCTAGCCTCCTAAACTCTGAGGGAAAACATTTTTCTGTTTGTTAAAGCCATTCACTTGTAGTATTTCTGTTATAGCAGCACTAGATAACTAAGACAGAAGCCAAAGGAGATTTTAAACAGGGAATTGACAAAAATCTGCATTTTATAATGATTACTCTGGCAACTGTGTGGATGATGGTTTGGGGTCTGAAACAAGAGGCAAGGGAAGAAACTGGAGATGTGGAGAGCAGTTAGGAGACAATTGTCCAGGAGACAGCTCATGAGTTAAAACTTTGAAAATAGAGGTCAAGGGTAGGGAGAAATGGAGAAATCTTTAGTAGTAGAATTGAGTGTTCATCCATTGGGGTAAGGGAAAGGGGAGAATCAAAGACAAATCTCAGAATTTCTACCTTGAGTTTGACACAGAGCAGAAGTATGAGAAGAGAAGCAGATTTTAGGGGATGTACACGTTCACTGGAGAATTACTGAATTTGAGGAGTGCTTCATGCAAGGAGTGCTTGAATGCGTGGTTAAAGCACTTGGCTGCTAACCAGAAAGGTCAGTGTTTCAAACCTTCCAGCCACTCCATGGAAGAAAGATGTGGCAGTTTGCTTCTATAAAGATTTACGGCCTTGGAAGCTCTATGGGAACAGTTCTCCTCTATAGAGTTGCTATGAGTCAGAATCCACTTGATGGCAGTGGGTTTGATTTGGGGTGGGTGGAACATTCAAGGGGTCTCTGGGTGGTACAAATGTTTAACACATTCTGCTGCTAACTGAAAGATTAGAGATATAAGCCCACCTAGAGGCACCTTGGAAGAAAGATCTGGCAATCTAATTCCAAAAAATGAGCCACTAAAAACTCTATGGAGCACAGTTCTACTCTTATGCACTTGATGTTGCCATGAGTCAGAGGCAGCTCCACGGCAACTGGTGGGACAGTCAAGGAGTGATGTCTAACAGGCGTCTAGATGTAGGATAGGGGTTGAAGAGCGAGTCCTGAGCTGGAAAGAGTCCAGGGAGTCATCATGTAGAGGTGACACCACCCAGAAGTGTGGGAGGGAGGAGAGAGTAAGGCACCCAGGCAACACTAGCATTTAAGGAAGGGGTAGAGGAAGAGAAGTCAGGAAGGAGTATAATACCAAAGGATCACAGAGATGGGCAGTGCCATAGTAGAGTGCTGCCCTAGGAAGTGAGGAAGAGGGATTTTAAGGAGGAAGGCATGGTGAACAGTGTTGAATGTAGTGGGAAAACCAAATGAGCTGAAGAGTGAATAGTGTCAATTGGATTCAGGACTAGGGGCTCTTTAATGACCTCTAGGAAAGTGTTATGGGTAACAATGTGAAGAACGGGAATTCCAGAACATGAATTTTTCTTATGCAGAAATTGTACATAGACCAAGAGGCAGTTGTTCAAACAGAACAAGGGGATATTACATGACATGGTTTATAATCAGGAAATGTGTATATCAGGGTTGTATCCTTTCAACATATGTATATAACAACAACATTCAATCTGTATGCTGAGCAAATAATCCTAGAAACTGTACCATATGAAGGAGAATGTGGCATCAGGATAGGAGGAAGACTCATTAACAACCTGTGATATGCAGATAATACAACCTTGCTTGCTGAAAGTGAAGATAACTTAAAGTACTTACTGATGAAGATTAAAGACTATAGTCTGCAGTATGGATTACACCTCAACATAAAGAAAGCAAAAATCCTCACAACTGGACCAATAAGCAGCATCATGATAAATGGAGAAAAGATTGAAGTTGTCAAAGATTTCATATTGCTTG
>NW_006922159.1:994468-1005382 GCF_000298275.1 Orycteropus afer afer
TGGTGTTGATGAAGAATAGTGATTATACCATGGACTGCGAGAAAAATGAACAAATCCATCTTGGAAGAAGTACAGCCAGAATGCTTCTTAGAAGTGAGAATGGCCAGACTTCATCTCACATACTTTGGTCATATTGTCAGAAGGGAGAGTCCCTGGAGAAGGACAGCATGCTTGGTGTAGAGTAGAGGTCAGTGAAAAAGAGGAAGACCCTCAATGAGATGGACCAACACAGTGGCTGCAACAATGGCCTCAAACATGGCAATGATTGTGAGGATAGCACAAGATTGCTATGAATCAGAACTGACTTGATGGCCCCTAAAAACAGGAAAGTTGCTTCAGATGAAGATTGGCAACAGAATCCAGGTTGCAGTGGATTGATGAATGGGAAGCTGGTAAATCGAAAAAGCTAGAAAAAACTACTTCCCAAAAAGGATGTTTGGTCAGGAAGAAGAGGACATGAGACAAGAAATTGGATGGGAAACAGCATTGAGAGGGAGGCAGAGTGCCCAGACTGTGAAGACATACACAGGGGTGTCCTACGTCATTTGATTTCTTTCTTTCTTTTTTAAGCATCATTAGTTTATTAGCTGTTCTCTATGTGTTACCTCAAACAACCTGGATATAATTTGCAATGTTGAATAAATGCTGATCAGTAAAATATTACATAGCTGCTAATAGGACTTTTTTTTTTAAGTACAATAAATCAATAATAAAATGTTTAATTCTGCTTATGTCCCTGTTTGTATTTGAAATGTATTTTTTTTCCAGTAGATACACATTTTCAGGGAGCTCTGGTAGCGTAGTGCCTAAGGCACTTGACTGCTAACCAGAAGGCTGGTGGTTCAAACCCACCAGCCACTCCTCAGAAGGAAGATTGGGCAATCTAGTTCCATAGAGATACCACCTTGGAAACCCAAGGAGGGGTCGCTATAAGTTGGGTCCGACTACATGGCGCATAACAACAACAACAACAACAACAACAACAACACATTTTCAAGTCCAGTCCAAAGAAGTAGGATTACCTACTGCAGTCAAGTCAATTCCAACCCACAGCAACCCTTCAGGGTGGAGTGGAACTACCCCATAGGGTTTAGGGTTTAAATCTTTATGGAGGCAGACTGCCTCATCTTTCTCCAACAGAGTAGCTAATGGGTTTTGAACCACTGACCTTTTGATTAGCAGCCAAATGCTTTAATCACTAAGTCATCAGAGCTCCTATATATCATAAACAAAATAAATATGTGGAGAATTTTAGAATTCAATTGATTAAGATGAACTGATGATTCCTTAATGAATTATCATAAAACTTTAGTTTGTATAAATTACTTGGGTTTGAATTCTGGCTTTACCACTTATTGGTTGTGCGACTTTGGACAGATAACTTGTCCTCCTGGTTTACAATTTTAAAGTAAGAAATTTTAGACATCATTACTAAAAATAAGACAGTTCTGATTTTGAAGACTTGCTCTATAAAACTTACTAAATAAAACCAATTATTGGTATGGGCTTTAATACAAATGATTCAACAGTAAATAAACTAAGAACATTTTTATTTCCTAAAAATACTTAAATTATTACTCTTCCATTCAAATTGGATCTGAAGGAAGGTTGGGCAATTTACTTCCATAGAGATACCACCTCAGAAACCCAAGGAGGGGTCGCTATGAGTCAGTTCCGACTCGATGGCAGAGAGTTTGGTTTGGTTTAGTTGGTATTCAAATCAGAAACTTAATTATTACTACAATAAAATTTCTAATGAGTTCTTCCTTTTTTGAGCAAAATAACATTAATTTTATTTTCCCAATATTTTGGAAGAAAACTAAGGCTATTAATGTAAGTGGAAAACTTGTTTTCTATTAGCTTTTCATCTTAGATCACATATTATTCCTCTTGTTAGCAAACTTATACCCAATTTTATGTATTGCAAGAACATTAAACTTTTTTTTTTAAATTTCACAACAACCAATTAAAATGAACTGGAGTAGAGTGAAATTCTAGTGCATATAATACTTGTTGTGCTTGCATCATTTGATTTCTTGACTGTTGATTAAATCAAAAAACCAAATCAAACTCACTGCCGTGGAGTTGGATCTGACTCATAGCGACCCCTCCTTGGGTTTCCAAGGCAGTATCACTGTGGAAGTAGATTGCCCAACCTTCCTTCCGAGAAGTGACTGATGGATTTGAACCACCAGCCTTCTGGTTAGTAATCAATTGCCTTAGGCACTACGCCACTGCTGTTGATTAAGGGTCTATAAAAGATGGGAGAGGCTAAAGGGATGGACTGACAGGAAGAAAGATGTTTACGATATAAAGCTGGGATGATCAGTAGAAAGTTGTTGTTAATTGCTATTGATAGTCATGACGTCCTCATGTATAACAGAATGAAATGTGCATGATCATTAATATGTTTGAATCTATTGTTATGGCTATTGTGCCAGGCCACCTCACTGAGGGTTTCCCTTGTTGTTGTTATGTTGTTATGTGCCATCAAGTCGGACCCGACTCATAGCGACCCCTCCTTGGGTTTCCGAGGCATTATCACTACGGAAGCAGATTGCCCCATTTTCCTTCCGAGGAGTGGCTGGTGGATTTGAACCACCAGCCTTCTGGTTAGCAGTCAAGTGCCTTAGCCACTGTGCTACCAGAGCTCCCCTTACATGCCACCAAATACAATATCCTTTTCTAGTGATTGGTCTTTTCAGATGATGTGTCCAAAGTAAGTGAGTTGAAGTCTCACCATCCTTGCTTCTGAGGACCATTCTGGTCATATTTCTTCTAAGACTATTTGTTCATTCTTCTGACTGTCCACATTATATTTAATATTTACCAACACCACAGTTTCAGAGCATCATTTCTTCTGCCTTTTTCATCATACGGCTTTCACTTGCATAAAAGCTAATTTTAGAAGACCATGGCTTGGATCTGGTACACCTTAGTCATCAGAACAACACCTTTACTTTGTAAAACTTTAAAGAGGTCTTTAGCAGAAGATTTGCCTCTGCTACATCAATTGATTTCTTGACTGCTGAATAAGGGTCTATAAAAGATGGGAGAAGATGAGGCCTATAACACAGGTGGGAGGATTGATCTGAAATGGGAGAAGGCCACTTCTTCTCCAAAGAAGAGGCAGGTATTAGAGGATGGGTAGGAATATGGGTAAGTTTTGGAGGGTATGATTGGGGATACTGAAGAATGCCTGCCTATTGGTTTTCTTGAGTTAAGAGAGAAGATCATCTGTTGAGAATGAGGGGAGTGGTGTGGAACAAGTGATTGGTGGGAAAGCCTTGGAACAATCTACAAATGGCAAGTGGGGATCCTAAAGATAATTCCAGATGGTGCTAGGGGCCCAGCTAAGCTTGGAGACTGTAGATTTGCAGGAACACCATCCTCCCAGTTCTACAATTTCCCCACACTTCCAAAACTAGAATGGAGAAAACCTATGCCTGCATTTTTCTGGGCAGGTGTTGGCAAAGGGACACAGTGAAAGAACAAGGGGAAGAGGAAGTTGAGGGTGTGGTGAGGTTGTGCCTACCTCTGTGACTTCATGAGTGTCCATGATATCCAGGTGGGGTAAAGAGTCAAGCCATGACTGAGGGAGCTGCCAGTATAAGAGGAGGGGCTGTGGATAAAGAGGTCTCAGGGAACTTAAGAGGAGATGTAAGGGGGGAAGGCATTGGTTGAATTTCTCCTCAGAGCCTTCCCCTTCTTTGACCTCCTCTCCTACTGCTTCTGATGACTCACAACTGCTCAGGGGCACTGGAACAGTGACTTGTTTCTTCTTTGCTTATCAGAGGGGTGAGTCGTCTGGGAAATGTCTTTCTGAGGAAGGTGTTCAACTTTAGAGGAAATTTAATGGAGTCAAGGGAAAAGAAAAGATTTACATGTACATAAAGACTTGTACATGAATGTTCATAACAAAAAAAATCAAACCTGTTGCTGTTGAGTTAATTCTGACTCATAACGACTCTATAAGACAGAGTAGAACTGCTCCATAGGGTTTCCAAGGCTGTAAATCTTTATGGACTGCCTCATCTTTCTCCTGTGGAGAGGTTGGTGGGTTTGAACCACTTACCTTTTGGTTAGCAGCCAAATGCTTAATCACTACGCCTTCAAGACTCCTTATGAATGTTCACAGCAACCTTTATTAGAAATGGCCCCAAGCTGGAAACAATCCAAATGCCCATTAGCAGGTGAATGGATGAAAAAACTGTAGAATATCTACCATTGGAATACAACTCAGCAATAAAATGGAATTAGCTACCAACACATGCTATATCATGGAAGAAAGAAAGAAGCCAGACAAAATAATCTCTGGCTTGTCTGATTCTATTTATATAAAACCCTAGAGACTCTAGAAAATGCAAACTAGTCTATAGTAACAGAAAGCAGATCAGTTGTTGCTGAGGGTGGGGTGGGGATAGCAAGGGTGGGAAGAAGAGTGAGGGAGGAATTACAAAGGGGCACAAGGAAACTTTTGAGGGGGCTTATTATTTTGATTTCAGTGATGGTTTCAAATGTATATTCATATATCAAATTTCACAGACTATACACTTTAAATATGTGCAGTTTATTGTATATCTTTATTTCAAGAAAAAAAATTAGTGGAAAGGAGTCTGGGTGGTACAACAGTTAAACACTCAGCTGCTAATGGAAAAGTTAGCAGTTTGAACTCGCTCAGGAACTTCGTGGGAGAAAGACATGGCTATTTGCTCCCATAAAGATTATAGCCAAGAAAATCCTATGGGGCAGTTCTCCTCTGTCCCATGGGGTCCCTATGAGTCAGAATCTTCTCCACAGCATCCAACAACAGCAAAAACAACTTTTAGTGGAGTTCGTCAGATGCCAATTATACCTTAAAAACATTTAGTGGAGTCTTGCCCCAGCCCCCAGTGGCTTACCCCAAAGCCTGGAGGATGCAGGTGATCTTTCATGCATGAACCTGAACTGACCAAGGAGACCAGGTGCTTCATGCTGGCTCACATCTGGCTCTGGAAAAATCTGTGTCACTAGGTTGGTGGGTTGAAAAATGTAGATGGGTTCATTTGCTGTCAGATCTGGAACCCGGAGGATCTGCATTGTTGGGGAGCCCATCTTCCTAGGTGTGAGATGTTAGATGGAGCTTGGATTTGAATCCTGGCTTCATCACTTATTGGTTGTGTGACTTTGGGCAGATAACTTATCCTCCTGGACCACAGGCTCCAGGCTCCTAACTTGAAGGGACATTGTGAATGAAAAATCTTTAACATTGGAGACATTCAAGCACTATTGGTTCACACTCAGTCTCTTCTTAACCACTTTAGAAGCTGCTAGTTAAGGGCCTTCCCTTTTCTTCCCATCTGACTTCAGCAATCTTCTCAATTGTTGCTCTTTAATGAAGCCTTCATACTATTCCCCTTCCTCATCTCCAGCCCAGTCTTGATCCCCTCTCTATGATCAAATAACACTTTCTATGTACAGCTCTAATAGGGTTTATAGTTCCTATCACATTATAGGAGCTCTGGTGGCATAGTGCTTAAGGCACTTGACTGCTAACCAGAAGGCTGGAGGTTCAAATCCACCAGCCACTCCTTGAAAGAAAGGTTGGGCAATCTACTTCCATAGTGATACTGCCTTGGAAACCCAAGGAGGGATTGCTATGAGTCGGGGCCGACTTGACGGCACATAACAACAACATCATCACATTATATTGCAATTATCTTTTTAGGTGTCTGTTTCATTGTGGGAGGTCCCTACATGATGTAAACTGTTTGCACTTGACTGCTAACCTAAAGGTTGGTGGTTCAAACCTACCCAGTGGTGTCTCAGAAGAAAGGCCTGGCAATTTGCTTCTGTAAAGATTACGGCCAAGAAAACCTGGAGCAGTTCTACTCTGTAACAAACGGGGTCTCCATGAGTAGGAATCAACTCAATGGTAACAGGTTTGTTTTGTTGTTGTTGTTTTTCCTGTGGGTTATAAATTCTTTTAGGTTGGGGATTAGATATTATTCATCAAAGTAAATACTTTGTGAATGTGAGTGATGGAATGGCAATATGGATGTTCCTGTCTCTGGTGTCTGAGAATGGAAAGTCAGTGCTTTTCCCATTCAGAGATATCTCTCTCTCTCTTGTATCTGACACTTTCTTATTTTTTTTCAGTGATGAGGACAAGTCAACCAGTTGGGTGCACCCTGGTACAGAATGGCCTATCCAGAGTGGACATCTCGCCAGCCCAGGTAAGGAGCTGGTCTATCCCTGACTTTGTAACTGAAGGAGAAGCGATAGTCCATTCATGAGTGAGGTGGCAGCAGGTACTTCCCCCACTGCCCCTGCTATGTTGCTTCTAGCTTTTTCTTTCCTCCATGAATAGACCTAGTTTAGCATTTGGGCAACTGTCTATGGAGATGTTGCAGGAGGTCTCACCTCCAAGGTCTCAGTTAGTATCTTGGATGTATCTTTGAGGACAAAAGTTTACTCCTCTCTCAACCCCCTGCTCAGTCAGAAAATCCCCTCTATATTGAAAGTTCCTGAACTAGGCAGAACCCCAGCCCCAGTGCTGTCCCATGGAACTGTATGCCATGATGGCAGTGTTCTCTCTGTGTGCTGCCCAATACAGTAGTCATTAGCCCAATGTGACTAATGAGCAACTGAAATGTGATTAGAAGGACTGAGGAACTGAATTTTTAACTTTTAAATTTTTTTTGTTTTATTTCTGGTGAAAATACACACATCTAATATATGCTCCTATTTAATAATTTCTGTACATATTGTTCAGTGACATTGGTTATATTCCTCACATTGTGTCAACATTTTCATTATTTCTGCTCTAATTGTTTCACCCCATTAATTTAGACTCATAGCACCCTTAATCTGCTCATTTACATTTGCATTTTAATTTTAATTAATATTTATTTATTTCCATATGTATTTCTTTATTTATATTTATTTGTGATTTGGGTGAACGTATACAGAGCAAATTCATTTTCTATTCCACAGTTTGTGCACATTTTTTTTCATGACATTGACTGTAATATTATAATATAACAGCTCTCTTCCCACTTCTTCACTGTGCTTACCTTTTCTTTGTGTCCTTCTTTCCTATGCATTCTGACCTATGAGCAGTCTCCCTGTTTAGATGCTGTCCTTCTGATCTCCCTCAGTTAATTGTTCTAAGGAGTATACCTACCTGGTGTAATTGTTTACTTTGTAGTCCTGTCTGTTGTTTAGCTGGAAGCCACAGGAGTGAATTTAATTCCAGGCCTCAAAGATGAGTAGGAGCTACAGTCTTGTCCATCAAATCAGTAAGCCTGGTCTTTTTTTTTTTTTTTTTTATGATTTTGAGTTTTGTTCCACATTTTTCTCCCACTCTATCCAAGATCTTCTACACTGACCCCTTTCTGAGTGGTTGATGGTGGGAGCTGGGCACCATCTAGTTCTTCTGGTCTCAGGATAATGTAGGCTGAGGTTCTCATGGCCCACTAGTCCCTTGGACTAATTGTTTCCATGCATCTTTGATTTTCTTCATTCTTCTTTGCTCCAGATGAGGAGAGACCAATTGTTGCATCTTAGATGGCCACTCACAAGCTTTTAAGATTCCGGTCACTACTCACCAAAGTAGGATGCAGAACAATGCTTTTGTGTAGTATGTTATGCCAGTTGAGCTTCATATCCCCTGGGACATCATATCCCCTTGGTCCTGAGAGCCTGTGGGACCAGCGACTCAATCCCTCAAGGTTTAATTAATTTAAATTTAAACAGCCCTGGTGGCTAGTAAGAGCTCCTTTACATTGGTGGGAAACACAGAAGAAAAGGAGGTAAGGCTAACATTGATCATTACTATGTAGAAGACACTATTACTAGCCATTGGGAACCTCCCAGGCTAGTGGGGTAGGTGGGCCACGTACAGGCAAATAATAAACAAAGAAGCAAAAGGAAACAAAGAGATTTCAGTCTAAATTGAAGATGTGGAGGCACCAAGAATCAAAAGTCCTGAGGAACTTCAATGAACAACAGTTGTCTTCTTCACGATGCCTTGGTAAGCCAGTACAAACTGGGGATGAAACAGCATGAGAAAATATGCCCCCCCCCCTTACCTGGCCCCCTTCACCTGACCAGACAGCAAGCATCTGGTTCCAGGAACTTTGGTCCCTTGGAAGCACTCATTGTTGGCATTGCTGGACACATTTGGGTTAAGTTTCCATTTGCCCAGTGCTTCCTCTCTTTTAGATTCCAAGCTGGAATCAATGTGTTTTTAAAGCTGGAAAGAACTTTGGGATCATGTAGTTCAACCCCTTCATTTTAAAGGAAATTGAAGAGCAGAGAGGATGTACCTGGCTCAAGGCCACTGGGCTAATAAACAAAGCAGTATCATGGTTAAATGTATGAGTTCTGGAGGCAGCAAAGACCTGAGCTCAAATCTTGGCTCTACTTTCTCTCAGTGTGATTTTGGATAAGTAGTTTCATTCTTCTGAGACTCGATTTCTTCATGTGCAGAATGGAGGTAATATTACGAATCTTTGAGGTTGTAGACCATGGAGACAGAAGGCAGGTTGATAGTTGCCAGAGGCTAGGGGGCAGGGAGAAAAGAGAGAACCTGCTTCATGGGTGCAGGGTTTACTTAGGAGTGATGGAGATGTTTTAGACTAGATAGAGGTGGTGGTTGCACAATTTGCACAACATTGTGAATGTATTAACTACCCCTGAATTGTTTTCTTAAAAAATGGTTAATTTGATGTTATGTGAATTTTCCTCAATAAATTGTTTAAAAAACTGGAGAAAAATTGGGTAGTATCTTGTAAAGTTGAAAAAAAGAAGATCATAGTGAGGATTGTATGAGAGAACTAGCACCTCAGAGGTCTCTGAAAATGGTGGTAACTGCTGTTAATATTGCTACTATTATATTATATGGTCAGGGAGCTCTGGTGGTACATTGGTTAAACACTTGGCTAACGAAAAGTTGATGGTTCAAACCCACCCAGCAGCTGTGGGAGAAAGACCTGGTGATTGGCTTCCATAAAGGTTACAGACAAGAAAACCCTATGGGGCAGTTCTATTCTGTCATATGGTGTCAAAATCGGCTCGATGGCACCCAACAACAAGATGGCACTGTCTCAGCTGTTTATGGTTTGAGTCCATCCATCTCATCATCACCCTAGTAAAACTGGAAGACGAATAAAACCCTGTGAACCAATTCATTTCATTTTGGCTGCAGCCACCTGGTTGCCCAAGGTAGGGAAGGGGTTAAATACCCCATGAAGCAAAGCTTGCTGGGAGGGCAGCTGCCTCAGCGGGCACTCCGCCTAGACAGGAATATAAGCACTCTTGGTGTTGCCCAGGCAGAGAGGGCAGTGTGGAGGGAAGTTGCTAGAAAAAGACAGGGGAAATAATCCATGCTGGCCTCTTTCCCAGGCACATCACAGTGGCAGGATTATTTATGATTCTGACCCAATGAGGATCCCTCTACTTGGGGAGGCTGCCAACCCACGCCCTTCTGAATGGGAATGTCCTCCCACAGGGACAGGGGAACAAGTACCATCTATGGGACAACAGAGGCAGGAGTGTGGGCTTTGGAGGCAGCAGACCAGCACTCATATCCTTGCCATGATGTTTCCTGTGTGACCTTAAGCAAGTTGATGAGCCTCTCTGTGCCTCAGTTTCCTCATCTGGAAAAATGTTTGGGCTGATGCCTATTGTATAATGTTGCTCTGAGGGCTGAATGTGCTAGTGGAGGTAAAGTGACTGGCTTAGAGGAAGCCCTTGCTAAGTGGTACCTAGTGTTACTGTTTCTATGGACCAAGTCCTGGAAGGGGAGCTGGGCCTGCTGGCTGCTCTGCTTTGAAGTAACAGCATCACCATCAGCAGCACCTGTGGAAATACAGATCCTTGATAAATATGGGCAAAGAAAATGAATGACTAAAAACCAGATGGACCATTCTACAGAACCCAGCTCTACTCTCCAAAAGTATACACCCTAAGCCTAGAGAAATTCAGACTAATAGTGAATAAAAAACAGATGCTGTAGAGTTGACTCAATCAGGGATACCCTGTGTCAGAATAGAAGTGCTCCACGGGGTTTTCATGGCTGTGAGTTTTTGGAAGCAGATTGCAAGTCTTTTCTTCTTAGGTGCTTCTGAGTGGACTCAAACCTCTAACCTTCCAGTTAGCAGCTGGGCACATTAACCATTTGTTTATGTTTTACAAAAGAAGTCCTGGTGATGCAGTGATTAAGATCACAGCTGCTAACAAAAGGTTGGTGGTTTGAACACACTAGTCATTTCATGGGAGAAAGATGTGGCAGTCTGCTTCTGTAAAGATTGCAGCCTTGGAAACCTATGGGGGAGTTTTACTCTGTTCAATAGGGAAAACACTCAAGGGCAAGGGGCTATGCTTTATCAAAACTCATATGCAAGGCAGGAATTTGGACTGGCCAGAAAGGTGGCAATGATTGCTAGCTCTTGCACTCCAAAAGGAATGATCTTACCAGTGCCCTGCCTGTCCCTGTCTCTGACTGGATTCTCTCAGGTCCCTCAAAAGGCTCCTCTTCCTCAGACATGGGGTGTAGAAATCCTGTTTGCAGGGGAGGTGGGACGTTGCCAGGGTCTCTATTCTGGGAGCATGGGCAGGCTAGAGGAGACAACACCTAACTTGGAGGGGTCTTTGTAAAGGGAGCACTGCCTCTCTGGAGCTGTCTGAACAGGGGTTGTGCTCACCTGTGGGGACTGTCCAGGTACCTGAGACTGGTCAGCTTCCTCAGCTGCTCAGCCCCTCCTCCCTCTGAGATTCTATGATTCTTTTCTCCGAGCATTCCCATGGATTTTTGTTTTTTTAAGAGATGTTATTTTTATTTTATTTTTTTTTAATTAGGATTTGGGTGAAGATTTACAGAGTAAATTCACTTTTCATACAGCAGTTCACATATACTTTGTCTCATGTCAT
>NW_006922159.1:1013632-1048923 GCF_000298275.1 Orycteropus afer afer
TCTGTGTTTTCTTTGGTCTGTCTCTCAATCCTTTGAAGATACCTAAAGATAATTCTTTTGAATTCCTTATCAGAGAGTTCCAATGCTGCTTCTTCCTCATTAAGAGATGTTATTAAAAATGGGGGTGGGGAGCAACTTTAAAAAATCCAGAAAAACTTTTTATTTTCCCAGGACCCATTTCCCAGGTGTTGGTATCTTGTTCAGAAGCAGCAGAGTCTGCATGTAATAACAGTGTCTTGAGATTCAGAGGAGTTCCTGGGTGGTGCAAATGGTTTTCACTTGCTTACCTAACCTAAAGGTCAGTGTTTCAAACCCACCCAGCAGAACCACAGAAGAAAGGCTTGGTGATCTACTTCTGTAAAGATTACAGCTAACACAACAGCAACAAGATAGAAACAACCTAAGTGTCCATCAACAGATGAATGGATAAACAAACGGTGGTACATATACACAGTTGGAATACTATGCCATGTTAAGAAGTAATTATAAGGCTGTAAAACATCTCACAACATGGATAGTGTTATGCTGAGTGAAATAAATCAATCACAAAAGGATAAATATTGTGTGAGACCATTATTATAAAAAGTCAGGAAAAGGTTTACACACAGAATGAAACATCATTTGATGGGAAGGCAGGGGAGGAAAAACACTAACTGAGAATAGGCATATACTAACTCCAGTAGAGGGAAAGACAGTACATAAAATGAGGATGTCAACATAACAGAACCAAGGCAAAGGAAGGCAATGAAATGTACACATGAGTAAAAGGCAATAGTGGTAAATACTGTTACATATACAATCCTGCAACAACAGTAATAACAGATAATAATGTACAAGTGGATATATAGGTAGTTATATAAACTGAACAAGGGTGGGAAGGCATATGGGAGTACACCTATGTGCATATATTGGATTGGCAATGGATATTTCTACGTATATTTGTATATGCTGCAAATATACCCATGTATATAACGGAGTGCACAAGGGGAACAATTAGGAAAACCTCTTATCCATAATCAAATACCTCCTGGGATTGAGATACTGGGCTTGAGGGCTAGGAATCATTGCCTCAGGGGACATCTGGGTCAACTGGCATAACATAATCCATAAGGACAATGTTATACACCCTACTTTAGTGA
This sequence comes from Orycteropus afer afer, assembly GCF_000298275.1. Taxonomy (NCBI): domain Eukaryota; kingdom Metazoa; phylum Chordata; class Mammalia; order Tubulidentata; family Orycteropodidae; genus Orycteropus; species Orycteropus afer. Next base: position 1,014,772 of record NW_006922159.1, read on the forward strand.
GTAGCAACTGGGGTCTTGAAAGCTTGTAAGTGGCCTTCTAAGTTACAATTATTGGTCTCTTTCCATCTGGAGCAAAGAAGAGTGAAGAAAACCAAACACTCAAGGAAACAATTCATCCAAAGGACTAATGGATTATATGAACCACAGCCTCCACTAACCTGAGACCAGAAGAACTAGATGGTACCTGACTACCATCACCAATCACTCTACCCAGGATCATAATAGAAGGAAGGTGTTGGATAGAGTGGGAGAAAAAGGTAGAACAAAATTCAAATTTATAAAAAAAACCAGAATTACTAGTCTGATAGAGACTGGTGGAACCCCCGAGAGTATGGCCCTTAGACATCCTTCTAACTTAGAACTGAAGCCATTCCAAGAAATCACCTTTTAGACACATAAAAGTCAGGCCTGTAAAGTGACCAATATCACCTGGGAGGAACATGCTTCTCAGAGCAATTGACTATACGAGACCAAAAGGGCAGCATTTGCCTAAAAGCAAAGTTGAAATGACAGGAAAACTGGGTGAACAGAAACGGAACCCAAGGTGGAAATAGGGAGAGTACTGACACATTGTGGGGACGGCAATTAATGTCATGGAACAATCTGTGTATAAATTGCTGAATGGGAAACTAATTTTCTCTGTAAACTGTTACTTAAACCACAATAAAATATTTTAGAAAAGAAATAAATGAAGATTACAGCTAAGCAAACTCTATGAACAGAGGTCTTAGGAAAAATAGAGGGGTTTTGTTTGTTTTTTGTTTTTGGCCTGGGGGGAGTGACTGGCCTTGGCTCTGGCTTTCACTTCTGTGATGTAACGGGACTGGTTACATGATCCCTGAAGACCCTTCCAGGGCAACCATCTGTGTGATTCCTATGGAATCTCTGGGGCCTGGCACAGAGTAGCTGCTCCAAAAGCAGTTTTTGAATGAATGGGTGAAACCATGAGGTAGTGATTCACTGGACCACTTGATGGCTCACTGACTGGCAACGTTCTGTCCGTGTCATATCTCCTATCTTTTATATATGAATAATGGACAAAAAGAGTGAAATTGTTGTTTTGAGCACCATTGGCTCAAATGAATTCTAGTTTTCCTCATTCTGCAGCCCCCATCTCTTCTGAGTGCAGAGTGGGTTTATTGGCTCAAGATGGAAGAGAGGTTGATTTGGGGGCTTCTTATGTTGTGATTTTTGTTTTTTTTTCTTCTCACAGGTTTGCCCAAGGGCTGGGAGATGGACTCCACCCAGAAGGGAGCTGTGTATTTCATCAAGTGAGTAAGACTGTGTTTTCTTTCTGCTCTCACTGTTGGTCCTGTATTCGTCCTTGTCACTGGTACCTAGTGTTACTGTTTCTATGGACCAAGTCCTGGAAGGGAGCTGGGCCTGCTGGCTGCTCTGCTTTGAAGTAACAGCATCACCATCAGCAGCACCTGTGGAAATACATCCTTGATAAATATGGGCAAAGAAAATGAATGACTAAAAACCAGATGGACCATTCTACAGAACCCAGCTCTACTCTCCAAAAGCATACACCCTAAGCCTAGTGAATAAAAAACAGTTGCTGTAGAGTTGACTCGATCATGGCTGCCCTATGTCAGAATAGAAGTGTTCCACAGGGTTTTCATGGATGTGAGTTTTTGGAAACTCTCCTTTATGGGGGAGATGGTTGAAGGGTCTGATTTCCCTTTATGGCATTGCTGGGGTGTATGAGTGACCAAGAGGCATCAAGCCTTCCTAGTGCTGCCGATAGAGAGGAGCATGTGTAGGTGTCTGTATGTGTGCTTCAGTTAGCCTGGGACATGGCTGTGTCAACCTCAGAGAAGTTTCTGGGGTGGGGTGGGTGGAGCACCAACGCTGGGCTATAGAGGTGGGAGGAAGGTAGCTCAACAAAGTAGAGGAAAGAGGCTGTTCTAGACACACCTAGAAGGTTCAGCGGAAGGAGACACAGGACCAGGGTGCACTGTGGGGCCCAAAGTGGGAGATAGCTGAAGGCGAAAGTGCAAGTGGGGTGCATCATGTAAGAAAACGAACATGGTGGGTGGTGCTGAGTCAACTCCAGTCACTCTTGCTCTTCTGCACAGGAACAGTGGCAGTTCTGAGGGTGGTGTGCACACATGTGCTCGGATGCTCGGTCTCCTACTGGGGGTTGGTCAGGCTTCCCTGGGTGCCATTGTAGCACCTTGGGAAGTCATCCTGGATGTCACACTGGAGGAGAAGACAGAGCTCTTTAGGGTGATGGGTGGTGGTGCATATCTACCTGATTGGATTCTTTTCCCTCTGCTCTGGTCTAGGTCTCTCCCTCCATCAGCCAGGCTGGTCTTGGCCTAGTTCCTGTGGGTGAGGCCTTACGTGCTCAGGCCTGTGGGCCTCCTCAGCTGGCCCAGGGATGTCAGAGCTCAGCTACCCAGCCTGCCCCAGCCTTGCCAGGGGAGGGGGACCCTCTTCTGTCCTCTCTCTTCTTGGAAATCCTCATTTATCTATACTGTGATAGGTCACCTTCCCAACTGCCACCTCAACACCAGCCAGTACTCTATCAGCTCAGCTGTTACCATATTCTTAAAACAAAAAGCAAACCCAAAAAGGCTACAAATGATCTGTTTTGGCAATTATCTGCTATAACGTGGCTCTTAGAGTCTGCACTTTCTGTAAAATTGGACCAAAATCCTTCTTGCTTCAGTTAAGACTTGTTCGCTCTTTTCTCCTTCTTAAAGATATCATCTTAATATTACTTTACATAGGTTTGATTCTTGAGATCTTCCCTCAGCACTTTCCCATGTATTGCCTCATCTCATCAGTCATGAAAAACTCACCTCCTAACATGACCTGGCTCTGTCCACCTTGCTTACCTCACCTTCCATAACTGTCCAGCCACACTGACTTTCCTTTTTCTCTTCTTCCATTGTACCAGACTCATGCCCACCTGAGGGCCTTTTGTACTTGCTGTTATCTCTGCTGTGAGCACTTTCCTCCTATTTTCACACGTTTGGCTCTTGCTTATCATTTCGCTCAAGCATCATCATTTCAGGAAAGCCTTTCCCAACTCTCCATCTGAGGTTCCTCCCACCCCTCCTCAGACACTCTTTCTTATTTTTCTTCATGGCACTTACCACTACCTGAAATTTTTTGTTTATGCATTTGTTTATTTACTTATTTCAGGTGTTCCTCCACTGCTGTGTAAGGCCCTGAGAGCAGATTTGGACTATTTTGTTTTCCACTGTGGCCCTAAGACATTTCTGGCACATGATCCAACCAAATAAACCAATTGCTGTGGAGTTGAGTTTGACTCATGGTGACCCAATGTGTGTCAGAGTAGAACTGTGCTCCTAAGGGTTTTCAATGGCTGATTTTTCAGAAGTAGATGACTAGGTCTTTCCTCCAAGGCATTTTTGGTTAGCAGCTGAATGCATTAATTTGCACCACCCAGGGGCTCCTTGGCACATGGTAGAAGCCAATATTTTTGAAATGAATGAATGAATGAAAAATATTGGGAGACAAACAACAGAGGCATAATTAATTCTTGCCTCAGTTACCAGCCCCAAACTTTCCCCTGAACTCCTCCAGTTCAGTGTGTCTGACTCATGCCTTCCCCATACCTGCTGCTTCTCCTGAGTTCTGTTTGTTAGAAGCACCACCAGAGAGAACCCTACCTGGTCTCACCTTTCATGCCTAGGTCCTGTCAATTCTCCTCCTAAATATCTCTCAACCCACTCACTTCTCATCATCCTCACAGCTACCATCTGAGTTCAAGCCCACCTTGATCTCCACTTGGATTGTTCCAGTAGCTTTGCAGCTGATCTTCCAGGCATCCTGTTGCAAGAGTAATTTTTTCTGCTCCCTATCACTTATACAATCTAAATAATTTATTCAGGCATTAAAGGACCTTCATATTGTGGCTCCTACCTTCCTTCTTGCCCTCACTCTACATACTGCCCTGTTTGCTTTTTAACCCTCTCCTCTGTTGTGGCTGTTGAGATGGTTCAACTCACGGTGACCCCCATGTACAAGAGAAAAAAATGTTGCCTGATCCTTTGCCATCCTCATGATTGTTTGTATGCTCTGATTCCATTTTCATGGCCACTGTGTTCTTTGAAAGGAGCTCTGGTGGTGTAGTGGTTAAAGCAATGTGCTACTAACCAAAAGGTTGGTGATTCAAACCTACCAGCTGCTCCATGGGAAAAAAATGAAGCAGTCTGCTTCTGTAAAGATTTACAACTTTAGAAACCCTATGGAGCTGTTCTGCTCTGTCCTATAGGGTTGCTATGAGTTGGAATCAACTTGATAGCAGTGCATTGGTTAGTTGATTGTATAACTTTGAGGGCCTTCCATCCTAGGGGGCTCATCTTCCAGCACTATATTGGACAATATAGTGTTGCACTCTATAAGGTTTTTACTGGTTAATTTTTGGAAGTAGATCTCCAGTCCTTTTTTCCTAGTCAGTCTTAGTCTGGAAGCTACGCTGAAACCTGTCCACCATGGGTGACCCTGATGGTATTTGAAATATTAGTGGCATAGCTTCCAGTGTTAGAGCAACAGACAAACCACCACTGTACAACAAACTGATAGGTGATGGTGACCCTCTACTCTTGCTGTACCAAATTACAGTTGTTCCTTCAACACACCTGTCCCTTCCATGCCTCCAAGTCTTTGTTGTGAGTGCTAATCCTTTACTAACATGGCTCCTGTTCACCTGATGAGCACTTGCTGTTTCTTCAGAACTCTGCCATTATGTCACTTTTTAAGGGAAGCCTACCTGTATTGTAATTATTTGTTGACATATATATCTTCTTTAATTCATTTGTTGACATACTTGAACACGCATCAGAATCACTCAGGACTTGTTGAAACAGATTGTTGGCCCTAACCCTAGAGTTTCTGATTCGGAGGGTCTCAGGGTTTGCCTTTCTAGCAAGTTTCCTGTTAGTGCTACTGGTCTGGGAACCACACTTTGAGAACCACTGGTTTAGATTGAAAGCTCATCAAGGCAGGGATGGCACAGGGTGGCCATAAAGTCTGGAAACAGATAGTATTATTACTACTCTAATGAAATTTCAACAAATCATTTATTATGCATTCACAAATGTTTCTGGACTTGGTGGCCACTCTGTGTATCAGTGGCAACAGTAGCCACTCTAAGAGCTGAAAGCTTTACTGAATTATTTCACTTAATCCTCACAAGAGCTTGGAGGGAGGTACTATTATTTCTGTTTTAGTAAATAATGAGAAAACAGACACTTAGTAAATACCTTGTTCAAAATCACAAAGCTTGTGAAAAGCAAAGCTGGGATTCAGCCCCCATGTCTGCCTGATTTCACAGGCTGTGCTCTTAGCTCAATGCCATGGTTGCTTCCCAGCATTCTGGGTGCTTCGCTTGGACAAGAGAGGTGCTCAGCACATCTTTGTACTGCAGGAGTGAGAGAAAGAAAGAATGACTTGGCAGAATCTCCTTATTTTCACAGTTCCCAGCACTGCCAGAGAGGTTTATATTTTGTTGGTGGGTGAGTTAGAAAGTGAGGACCTCAGACATGGATCCTAAGAGTAATAATAAAAGACAGATCACAGACAATTTAGAGAGTTTTTTTTTTTTTTCTTTAGGCTGGATGGGCTAAATTTCAGTGAGCATATTGGCATTGTCCAGAATCAGACAAGTATAATCATTGTCTGTCAATAAGCTTCCCTCTTCACAGTATTTGGGAGGTGATTTTCATGGTACCCACAACTTATATCACCACCCGTGCTGTGCCTGTGGTTGTCAACATGCCATTCACCAGGAAGAGAAGCAGACATGATGAAGGCATATGAGGCTGTAAGCACTGATAATCTGTGGTGCCCCCTCCTCTGCTTACACATTTGAATCGGATAAGTGAGTTATGTATATACATGTATATGTATGTGTGTGTGTGTGTTAGCTATCCATTGTAATATTAGTGAAAGTAAAAGTGGCATATGCCATTTTATTTATTTATTTATATTTTTATTGTGATTTGGGTCTAAGTTTACAGAGCAAATTCATTTTCTGTACAGTACTTCCTACACATTTTGTTTCATGACAATGACTGCAATTCCCCACAATATAACAGCTCTCTTCCCACTTCCTCCCTGTACTTACCTTTTCCCTGTGTCCTTCTCTCCAATGCACTCCCACCACCCCCTCCCAGCTGTCTCCCTGTACAAACACTGCCCTTTGGTTCTACCATGACTGATCATTCCAAGGAGCTTATCTACCTGATGTAAATGTTCACTCCAGACATATGCCATTTTAGAGATGAACTGGATTCTAAAATGTTTAGTGTATATAGAGTACTAAGATTTTAACTGCATACCACATTTTCTACAAAAAGAATATTCTACATATTCTACAACAAAGAAAATTGTCAGTGAATTTAACTGTTTCAACGATCAAGGTAAATTCTGCTGGTCTCTAACAATGAAATATTGAATTTCACCAATTTTTCTTTAAATGGCTTTTACTTCATTTTGATGCTTTTTTTTAATGCTATAATTATAAATGAACAAATGTAAAGATGTCATAAAAGAAAATTTAATGATCATAAGACAAATATTACAAGTTACTGTATTTTATTTTCAGATGGTTAGACTAGTCAGCCCACCCCCATCTCTTGTTTATCAGAAAGAAATACTATGCTCTCAAGAGACTCACCAAGATAAGGAGTTTCAATTACACTTGTGAGGACTATAGGAGATAAATGTGAACGAAGATGTTGAAACTGTAGGGGTCTTATACCTTAAACAACCTTGTATGTAGGTGCTCTCGTGACCCTGTGTGAACTTCATTTCCAGCCTGCACATTCTGAAGCACTGGAGCTGGTATTAATTTAATTTAGGGCCCTGTCGGTTCCCTTCCACTATCCTTGTGTCCTGTCTGCTTGGCATCTATGGGTCTTCGCTTTGGACGACTGGTGCCCTCTTTTGTTGATGCCCTGAGCACATGTTTACCTTGCTATTGGTTGATCCGTCCTTGGTGGGAAGAAGAGAAAAAGCAAAGGGTAAAAATATGGATAAAACCCATTGAGAAACTGTCTGCACTCACCATATAAATCCACAAGAGGGCACCAAACCACACATGATGAATCCCAGGAGGCCGTCAAGGGGTTTACTCCTTGGTGGGTGATCCTCAGATTCATCACTCCTCAGGCTACTAGGGCCATCTTGTCCATCCTGTGCCACAACTCAACCACTAGGGTCTGGTGGGCTACTTTCTGATGCTTAAAGCTCTCCTGGCTCTGGAACCCCGACTCCTGACCAATAGGAAGCCTATTCTCTGGTTGCTTGACTCTTTCCCCTACTTCCCATTGAAGTAGCCAGCTGTGGAGCTCACTAGTTCTGTCTCCAAGATTGTCTCTCTCTTTCTTCAAAGTGGACAGAGAGGGAGAGGTGACAGGATGCTTTCTGCAGAGGCACACCTGTGTTCCCAGCTGGGCCCTGCTTTTCTTCCCAAGGCCAGTACCCACATCAGCCATGCTAGCCTGATTGGCACCTCCTCTGTCCCCAGCAAGCCCCACCCAGCTGCTGTCACTTCTTCCTTGTTCTGGTCTGAACACTTCCTCCAAGAAGGTGCCAGAATGGCCAGACACTCACTCTGCCTGGTGCCACTTCTTAGCCATGAGCTGGTTATCCACCTCTGCTAGGAAGCAGAAATGGGTAAGCCTAGGGCTCTGAACTCAGTGTTCAGGGTTGGCCAGTGAGAACCAGGTAACACTGATGAGGCTGCCAGTCACTGCAGAGTTAACAGACCTCACACTGTGGGACCTCAAAGGCGGTGGCTCCCAGGAAGTATGGTGTAGCCACCAAGAGCTGCTCCATTGTCTCCAGGGGGCAGGAAGGACAAAAGGGAGAAGTCAAAGTAATCCTGATGACCTCTGTTCTCAGAAAAGATAATAACATCCCAGAACAGTAAGGACAGTGAATGGGAGGGTGTTCAGGGGGAGAGAAAGCCCATTTTATAAGTGAGGAAAACTGAGGCTCAACCATCAAGTTACTCTGTCAAAGTCATTGAGCTGGTAAGGCATGCAGCTGGGGCTGGAATTCAGCTAGACCACTGAAGATAATTCATCCTATAGGGCTCCCTTTCCTACTCTCCAATTGGTTTGAAAAAAGGCAGGGTTGGGGATTCTGGAAGGGAAAGTCTTGTGAACCCAGCCCCAGGGTTGGTGATGAGCAGGGCATGTTCAAGGGTCGATGAGTTGATCTATCCAGCTGCCACTAAGACAGCATGGTGGGTAGGCTGGTGACACTTGAAAGGCAGAGAGAACCCTAATGTTTAGAGACTGTGAATATGTGACTAAGAATTTTGGACTTCATCCTCTGAGCAGTAGGGGCCATAGATTGTCAGGCTCAGAAGGGGCCGGATCACAGAGTTGCTTTCTTCGGAATCCTCTCTACCTCCTTCTCAAGTGTTCCCACCTGAGTCATTTAGGTAAGGCTGGCTTCTCCTCTGCTTGACTAACAGAAAAAGAATTTAGATTTGGCAGAGGGAGTTTATTTTCTCTGCTGTATTCCCCTCCCCTTGTTGAAACTAAGACCCCTCCTGCTGCAACATCTCTTCTACCTTGCTCCCCAAAACGAAGGCACTGAACTCTGTTCCAGTCTTTCCTCTGTCCCCTCATGCTCCCAAAGGTGCCCAGCCCCCTAGAAGCAGTTTTGAGTCTGGCTCAGGCTTCCCTGAGCCCTCGCCCTCTGCTTGCCAGAGAGGAAACCCTCCCAGCAGGCCCGTCTGTCGGCTCCTGTCTTTTCCAGCTGCCTGAGGATTGTGTGGAACGGGATGGGGATCCTTGTCCCCTTCCCAACCCTCCCGAATGCCGTAATCTCTGGCCCCCACCCCCTGTGCCCATTGGCTCCTCACGACTGGAGCCTCTCATCCTCCTCTGACTGGAAGCTGACCCTCCCCTGACTGTGCCAGCCAGTAGTCTTGCCAAGTCCTGGAGGACCAGGGTAGGTGAGCTGGGCCTAATTGGCCCTTCCTGGCTTTGAGCCTGTGCCAGCACTTCTCTGCTTCTTCAGTGGAGTGGCCTTCCCAGAGCTGATGAGGGGCTGGTCTGGCATCTTGGCTGAGCTGGGGAGTCTGGGGGTGACTAGGGACCCCCCTCTTCATAGGGCTACAAAGCTGGTGCAGGCTGCTGCTAACCTGAGTTCCTGTTCTGGCTTTGCCAGTTCTGAGGTGCGAAGGATAGCTCCTCCCAGTAGCCCTTTCTGGGCCCCTGACCTGCCTCATCTTGCAGTATGTGGGAATGGGGTATGGGCCAGGTCTCCTCAACTCCCCCCACTAATGAGGCTCTTCCTGGACCTCAGGCGGGAAGTCTTCACCCTTGGTTCTTCCAGAGTAAACCAAACCAAATCTGTTGCTAGTGACAACTCTTGGTGACCCAGTGTATGTTGTTGTTGGGTGTTGAGTCATTTCTGACCCATAGCGACCCCATGTGACAGAGTTAAACTGTTGCATAGGGTTTTCTAGGCTGTAATCTTTACTGGAGTAGATTGCCAAGCCTATCTCCCATGGACCCACTGGGTAGGTTTGAAGTAATAACCTTTTGGTTAGCAGCTCAGTGCTTAACCATTGCACTACCAGGGCTCCTCCTGGACCCCAGTAGGAAAGTCTGCACCCTAGCTCTTTGCAGAGCAAAGCACACCAAACCTATTGCCATTGATGACTCATGGTAACCCCAGGTGTAGGTCTCTTTTAAAGATAAGTTGACAAAGATGATACTTATATTCAGACCATGTTCAAAGAGGACACAGAAAAGGGTAAAACACTTACCTGAGTGAATAGGTATAGGCTGAATTTTTGTATCAAGTTGTACTAATAATAAACATGTTCAATAAATATACAATTATGAGCAGGCCTTGCAGACTCCCTTCATGTAGCCCCTGCATCTTGAAATAGTTCCATATTCAGTAGCCACCCCAGGAGCTCAGTGGGTCAGCCTCCAGCTTCTGGGTGTAAGGGCAGGTGGGGACCAGACCAGGGAACCTGGAAGAAAGTTCAGGCAGACAAACCCCCTCTCCTTCTCCCTCCCATTTTCTTTCTGTCTTTCTGATCCTGGCTTTGAAATTTATTGTTTCTATTGCAATTGCCCATTGTAGCAGAGAATCTATAATTTTTCCAGCATCCATAGAGATGTGAAAAGAAGCAAAGAGGGAAAGACAAAGAGACCAAATGAGACAGAGAGCCTTGAGAATATGGGCTGCATTACAGAAGAAGTAGGGCTCTATCCCTATTGTTTAAAGCCCCTCCTGTTTCTAAGCCTCAGTAATACAGGATACAGGAGACCCCACTGGCTTGGTCAGAGGCTGGCATCCTTGTCCAAGGTCATTGGAGACGAATTTGGGCCAACGACCTAGGACACTGGCCTCTTGTCATGGGTTCCTACCGGCTCCAAATGTTATCTATTTATTAAAAAAACAACTTCTGTGTGTTGCATGGGGGAGGGCTGGAAGGATTGGGTGTCTATGGAGGCACCAGGGCTTCCCTAAGCCATCCTGAAACCTAGAAGGGGCCCCATCTTTGGGGTGGCAGCTCACAGAGCTGGGTGGCAACCACCAGGCAGGCTTGGTAAGGCCCCATGATGCCAGTTTCTAGCACCCTGCACTATCTTGTGGACAGCTGCAGAAATGCAGTGCACCCAGATGGTGGCCTGGATTTCCTTTGGGGGGCAGCCTCACCTGGGCAGTGGAAGGTCAGGGAGGCTGTGCCCAGCCGCCCCATCCCCTCTAGGGAGGAGAATGGGCAGGTGGGCAGCATGGTTGGTTAGCAGCTCGTGCTGGTGTAGATGGAGTTAAACCTTTCCGGGGACTATTTACTCCTGATCCTAAGTGACAGCTTGGGGAGGGAAGTCACGTGGCCCAAAATCCCCGCGGGAGCCCATGGAGCATGCCCAGCTGCCTCTGCCTGGGAAAGATGCTGGATCCCGCAGTAACCACAACAGCATCTTCTGCCCGCGCCAGGGACCTGCCAGCCGGAGAAATGACTGATTAGACCAGATTTGAGCCAGAGCCCGAGCTTCAGAGGGGCCCCACGGGGTGAGGAGGAGGACCCCAGCTGGCCGGAGCTGGGGGAGGGGTGCCCTGGGGCCGGAGAGTCATAGCTTTTCAGCTCGAGGAACACACCTTGAAGCTGGTGAGTCTGTTTTGATGCATCAGATAGATGCTGTGGGAGGAGGAGGGAGCTCCGGCCGGGCTGGCAGTGCTGCGCGCCCGCCGACCGCCTGCCGGGTGAGCCTGGACAGCTCGCACTGCGGAGTCGAGCCTTGCCCATCCCTCATTCCTGGCAGCTTTACTTGGGGATCATGGATGCTGAGAACGCTAATTATAGCCCTCCTTGTGCCATCCCACCCCCCTCGAAAATCCCCAGTGAGGTCTTGTGTGTTTGAATTTATTACATTTGAATTGGCACCTCCTGGGTGAGGGCAGCTTTGAGGCTGCCAGCTTCTCTGAGTCTAGCTGGGCCCCCCAGCCTGGATAGAACTAAGAGGCCAGCCCCACCCTACCTCTTACCCTGGTCAGATAGAAGGAGATATGAGGGTAGTCCAGGGGTCAGGCTCAGGGCAGCATCGGTGACTCACTTCCCTCAGCATAGAGTGGGGCTCAGGGTGTGTGTCTTTCAATCTTAGGGACTGGAGTCCAGGAAGGCTGAGCCTCTTGGATTCCCAGGGGGCACCTGACCTCAGGGCTGTCAGGTTTAGGGGTGCTCCTGTAGAGCTGGAGCCTGGTGCATGGGCTGGGGGGATGTTGGCAATAGGAGATGGTGTTGATAATGACAGGATGGGGCTGCAGCTAGCAAAGAGCCTCATTGTGCAAGAAGCCTGGGAAAAGGAGAAGGCTGGGGAGTGGCCAGAGGTGGGTAAGGAGAGCTAGGGTGGAGGGCAAGGATGGGAGTCAGACAGGAAAGGGGAGGGGAGAGGAAGGGAGAAGAAGTGCTTGGGAGATGCTCTCCAACAACAGGAGAGCCAGGGAAGAGAGGAGAGGGGCTGAGCCTGAGAGGCTGGGGTGGGAGGACCAGGAAGGGAGGGGTGGGGAGGGTGAGCTGCAAGAGGTAGAAGGTGATGAGGGGGACCCTGCAGCTCAGAGTCAGTGTCAGAGATAGTCACTTCTTCCAAAATGCTATAGGCCTCTGGCCCCCAGTCTTGGGGCTTTGATGCCACGCTCCAGTTAGGTGCTTCTGGATGTGGGTGTGGGGGGTCCTTGTTGGCATGTCTGCCTGGGCCTGCTGTCCAGATGGCCACAGGGGCATCATGGGCGCCTGCCCTACAAATCCCCCAAATCCTGGCTTCCAGGCCAGTCTGGAGAAGCACAGAGCTGGGGGGTGGGGGTGGAGGGTTTGAAGGCTGTGACTGTTCAGTCGCGGGCTTCCACTTTAGAACAGCTGCATTTTCACATTGGCAGGAGATGAGCAGAGCCTGTGGGTGGAGAGGAGGTGGAGAGGGAGGTACCACAGGCACAGCCTTCTCTCTCACATGGACTAGCCTAGCCTGTGGCCTAAGGCTAGATAGAGCCTGTTTTCAGGTGGGGGTGGCAGGAGGAGCCGAGGAAGAGAAGCCCTGGCCTCTGCCTGGCACTGCCACTGTGGTCTTTCCTTACAGAAAACAAGAGGTTTCTGTCTCTCATCACAAGGCACAGAGCGCTGGGCTGCAGATAGGAATTATTAAAGTCTTGGTTTTCCAATCAGTGGAGAGGTGATAAATTCATTCGTGCTAGTGTGTAATTAAACAGAGCGGGCTGCCCCACAGGCTGGAGAGAATGGGTTTTTTTTTTTTTTTTTGCCTGGTTCGGCTCCTTTCCTTCCTCACAATAAAGTAACAGTGCAAGACACATTATAGAGATAATTACTTTTAATGTGTCTGCCTGGATTATTGAGTCAGATTCTTCCTGTTCAGTGTAAATGAAGTAATTACTGAGGGAGCCGCAGAGCGAGGCTCCCGGCCCAGCAGCAGCCCTCATGCCCTTGACATGAGGCCTGCTGGGCTTGAAACGCTGCCCAGAGTGGGCCTAGGCTAGAGCAGAGGAGGGAGGTATCAGCCAGTCCTGATGAAGTGCAGGCTCTTTCTTAGCCCCTTTCCTCACTGTCTTCTTCACTGGCTGGGTGTGAAGTTTGATGAGTAATTGGTATCATGATTGGTACATAGCAGGGATCCTATCCATGTTGGTTCCCAGAGGAAGGTTGGGAGTAAAAAGGTACAACTGGATGTCGAGGAGAGCTGATTGGAAGAGGCTGCAACTGCTGCATTGGGTGCTGGCTTTTGGGAGTTTCCCAGTGAGTTGAGGTCTAGGGTGATTTCTTTCAGTCCAGGTAGGTTCCTGCCTAGCATTCAAAGCCTTCAGATGCTCCTTGGAGACTATCTAGTTCAGTGTCCCTTTGAGCCCAGATAAGTCCTCTTCACCTTCTGACATGAGCATCCAGCCTTGCTTGAATAGTTCTAGAGTTGGGGAGCTCATTACCCAACAAGGCAATTTGCTCCATGATTAAAATATTCTTTTATATTAAATCAAAATCCATTGACTTCTAAGTTTTACCCTCTTATTCTAGTTCTTTGAAGCAACACAGAGCAAGACAGCTTTCTCTTGCATATGGTGATAAAAATATTTTTCTTATTATCAAAAATCAAAAATAAAAACAAAACAAAACAACCCAAACTCACTGCCGTTGAGTTGTTTCTGACTCATAGTGACCCTTCCTTGGGTTTCTGAGGTGATATCACTATGGAAGTAGATTGCTCAACCTTCCTTCCGAGGAGTGGCTGGTGGGTTTGAATTGTCAGCCTTCTGGTTAGCAGTCAAATGCTTTAGGCATTACGCCACCAGAGCTCCCCATTAAAATTTTTTTTTTTTTGGATCAGGTGTATATTTTGGTAACTTAAACAGAAAACATTTTCCAATGTCAATAAATATTTTACAATATTTTTTAAGTGGTTGCCCAGTATTTCACCACATACCTATTCTGTTTTTTTTTTGTTCTGTTTTGTTGTTTGTGGTGTTCTGTGCCATGGAGTTGGAACTAACTCATAGAGACCCCTCCTTGGGTTTCTGAGGCGGTATCACTACGGAAGTAGATTGCCCAACCTCCCTTCTGAGAAGTGGTTGGTGGGTTTGAACTGCCAGGCTTCTGGTTAGCAGTCAAGTGCCTTAGGCACTATGCCACCAGAACTCCCTTTGTTTGTTTTGCTGACCCTTATGCTATATTAGATGTTTTTGCTTTTTCACTTCTATAAACAGTTCTATAGTGGACATATTTATAGCTGAATCTTTATACATTATCAATCATTTTTTCCTTAGGTTACATTTCTAGGCGTGGATTTGCTGCATATTTCAAAATATTTTGACATGTTTTTCCAAATTCCCTGTGTAGAAGTTGTAATTTACATTTCAGTAGCTATGTATGAAAATGCATTTTGTTGCATGAGCATCAGCATTGAATATTATAACTCTTTTCATTGTCTTAATTAATTGTTTCTTCATTGCATAATCCATGTGTTGGACTAATAGTGAGATATAAAATATTTTTAAAAGAGGTTTATTAGGTGTGAATAATCCATTTGTGGTCATTTGTCTTTTCTTCAAAGGCAATTTAGTGCTCTTGTCAAGATCAAGTTGCTGGGCTCTAACTCTTGGGCTGAATCTGGTCTGCCACTTACCAGCAATATGAACTTGACAATGACTTAATCCCTCTGTGCCTCAGTTTCTTCATCTGTAAAATGAAGATAATAATGATACCTATCTCATAGGCTTCTTGTGAAGATAAATGATATTATTTATGGAAAGCACATAGAACCATGCTGAGCAGGGTAAATAACACATGTGTTTGTTATTTTATTATCTAATTGTTGTTGATTTGCATGATACACATAGATATTGTAGGTATCATGCCCTCCCTTCCTCAGCCCCTTCCCCCAAGGTCCCTCTTCCTCCAATGACTTGGTTCCCCTCACTTCCTTTCTCCACTATTCTGGTGTCTACACACCAAGTGTGATCTCACCAGCACAGAGGATGATGAGGTGGCCACATCCCATTCCCAGCACAGTGACTTCCTCCAGGATCATCCCCTAGAATATCAGATTTTCTGGAGAATTCCACAGGCAGGTGCATTGACAAAGGGGTTTTGGTGCTGCTTGTGTCTTCTGGCCTAGTAGGACACTCCGCTGTCAACCCCTTCTCCCACCCTCTCCTCTCACCCCACTTCCATGTGTGATTCCTTGCTTGACACCTTCCATTGTCAAAATCTACCCAGAGAGTTTCTTATTCCCATGCACCTTTCCAAGGTAGCCCAAGCTGATCTGATAAATGAATTCAGGTTCATGTGTTAATAAAAAGAGTTGGAGCATTACCTGCTAGTGTTGTAGAAAGAAGGCCTGTGGTAGTTATGTTTGTGTGTCAACCTGGTTGACTGGTGGGCAGCTGGTGGTAGTTATTCCCCAATGATGAGACTGGCAATCAACTCCATGGTGGGATCTACCATAAGCAGCTGAGTAGCTGCCTTTGGGTATGTGGTCTGCTTCCTGTATATAAGGAGAAGCCTTGGGGATAGTCTCTAGCCTATGGCACACTTGGACCCTGCACGTAGCTGTGTTGTTGCTCAGCAGCCTGCCATGCTCTGCCAACTTTGGGACTTACAACGGACTTAAATTAATGGCCTGCCATGTGGTTTGGTAACATCTGGACTGTGCCTTTTACTTGTCAATCTTGGGGCTTTTCAGCCTCAGCAGCCAGCAGCTGTCTGAGTGAAGAAATGCCTCTAGCTCCAGTGGGCCGGGAGCAGAAGGCAGAGCTGGACCCCAAGGTTGAGGGGCTTTCACCCAGCCCTTAGAGCCTGGCACTTTGAACTTGGACTTAAAGCCTCCAAATTGTAAGAATTTAAGGCCATCCCATTTGTGGTATATTTCTTGTCAGAGTGGTGCTAGGTAACCAGAACAAGGCCCATCTGGAATTTGAAGACATGAGTTTAAATCCTGGCCCCAATTGGTAGATCTATAACATGGGGCAAATCACTTAATCTCTCTGAACTTTTATTTCTTGACTGGAAAAATGGGGTTAGTATTGATAGCCAGATGAGTAATATGTGTGGAAGAGCCTTGTAAGCTACAAATATCTGTACACATTTGTTTATTATTAGATATGTATTTGAGCATTTTATGTCAGAAGGCAGTGCTTTAACTGAAAGGTTAGACAGGTGCCAAGGTGGGTTGGTGGGAAATGTATTTAGGGCAGGTAGCATTCAGAATAGGAGCTCTGGTAGCATAGTGCCTAAGGCATTTGATGGCACATAACAACAACAACAACAAGCATTCAGAATGACCATCAAACCCTCCCAAGTCAGTGGCTTAGTCTCTGTACATACGAACGCACAGCTGGTGTCGGATCTGACTCATAGTGACCTTTCCTTGGGTTTCTGAGGCAGTATCACCACGGAAATAGATTGCCCAACCTACCTTCTGAGGAGTAGCTGGTGGGTTTGAAGTGCCAGACATCTGGTTAGCAGTCAAATGCCTTAGGCACTGGTTGGTCCTTATAGTGTGAATTCAGGAAATAGGGCTGGGCCGCTAGTGTTGACATAATAAACATTATCCATTGCTGAGGCTGCTGGGTTTGCAGGGTCCATCCTGCTTTTAGCTGTGTCCTCCTGGGGTTGGTTGGGAGCTCTGCTCCCGCAGGGAGAGGGCCTAAGACCTTTTTTGATGGATGAGGTGAGGCCCCGCCTTAGCTCTGACATTACCACATCCCCCCAGTCTGGCTTATCCTTATCTGAGAAGAACATGAGTCTATAATAAGTGCCAATTTGTTTTTAATTGCCTAATGCTTGCGGTTCAAACCCACCAGCCACTCCTCGGAAGAAAGGTTGGGCAATCTACTTCCGTAATGATACTGCCTCGGAAACCCAAGGAGGGGTCGCTATGAGTCGGGGCCGACTCGACGGCACATAACAACAACAATGCTTGCACTTACCTTGTTGAATCCAACCTGTCCTCTAGTAGTAATGTAATTTTTCTGATTTTTCTTGGTTCCTGGATTCTCATTAGCAACAGTAGGGCATCCAGAAACCATGTGTGATCCTGCTCACCTTATCGGTTACTGTGGCTGCCTAGCTGGGGAATTGAAGATGATTATAGAGGGAAAGGAAAAGCTCCTTTGCGTGAGGTGGGGTGGTGGGAGAGGGGTGTGGTGATGGAAGAGTTCTACCAGAGTAGAACTGTCCTATAGGGTTTCTAAGGCTGTAAATCTTTACAGGAACAGACTGCCACTTCTTTCCCCTGAGGAGTGGCTAGTAGACTTCAACAGCCAAACTTTCGGTTAGCAGCTGAGTGCTTTAACCTCTTCAGAGTTATAGAAATGCTCCTGGTGTCTGACCACTAGTTCCTGGACCCCTGTATTGGTCACTCCTCATACTGTAATTCCTGGTTCCACTGCCTTCTCACTCTGCTCACTCACCCCCAAACCGTTTGTGAATTGAAGATAATACTTAGCATGTAGTAACCACTTGCTGTTGTGTTGACTCCGACTCATGGTGACTCGTGTGTGAGAGTAGTACTGGCCTCCATAGGGTTTTCAGAGGCTGATTTTCCAGAAGTAGATAGCCAGGCCTTTCTTTAAGACCACTCTGGGTGGACTTGAACCTCAAACCTATTGGTTAGCAGCTGAACTCATTAACCTTTTGCACCATCCAGGAACTCCTTTGCACATAGAAGGTGCTTAGTAATCGTTGGTTAGATTATGAAGTCTTGGGTGGGAGGGAGTTTGGCCTGAGGAATAGGCACAGGGAAACAGTCCAGAGAAAACCTTTGATGGTGGTGATGGTGGTGGTGGTGGTGGGGAGTGTTTATTTCCTGTTCCTCTCAGCCTTGCCCTTCATTGCACTTAACTGCATTCCTTTAAGATGAATGATAGTCTTATTTTTCTTTGTATTTGTGATGTCTTGCATAGAGCCAGGCACATAGTAGTTGTCTAATAATTGCTTTTTGAATGAATGAATGAATGTGGATTTGAGAGTCAGACAAATAGGGCTTGGAATCCTGGCTCCCCACCCCCCATTTTCTTTCATCAAATATTTACTATTAAGTACCAGGCAGGAATGAAGCTGCAAAAATGAATTTTTAATTCACAGTTTAGTAAAGGGGCAGAAGTGTGAGCAAATGGTTGGTGTGTATAAGATAAAGACATGCTTCATATGCTGGTGGCCAAGAATGAAAGTGATAGACTCTCCTGGGAGAGCCAGGAAAGGATTCCCCAGGGAAAGGACTTAAGCAAGGTCTTGTTAACTTGGGAAAGATGCTTAACTTCTCTGGGTCTCAGTTTCCTAAGCCGTCAGATGAGGAGACTAAAACTTTCTTCATAGAAGTGGTGATGAAATGAAATAAAATAATATGAATAAAACACCTGTCAGTGAATAATCTTTCAATAAATGTTAAAATTCTCTCCTGGAAGCCAGGCCAGGTGATGGATAGGCGGGGAGAGGGCAGAAGCCAGGGGCTCATGGAATTGCAGGAAGTCAGTCAATCCAAGTGACAAATTCATGTTAGCTTTGCTCATTAATAAGGAGCTCTGGTGGTGCAGTGCCTAAGGCATTTGACTGCTAACCAGAAGGTTGGTGGTTCAAACTCACCAGACACTCCTTGGAAGGAGGATGGGGCAATCTACTTCTGGAAAGATTTGCTGCCTTGAAAACCCAGTGGGGATCACTATGAGTCAGAATTGACTCGGTGGCAGTAAGTTTCTTAGTGAGCTTTGCTCGTTAATACCTGTACAACCTTGACCAACTTCCTTAAGTTCTGTAAGTCTCAGTTGCTGTATCTGCAAAGTAAGGAGCTCTGGTGGTATTGTGGTTAAGGCATTTGGCTGCTAACCAAAAGGTTGTTGGTTTGAACCCACCAGCTACTCTGCAGAAGAAGGATGGGATGGTCTGCTTCCGTAAAGATTTACAGCCTTGGAAACCCAATGGGGGTCACTATGAGTTGGAATTAACTCAATGGCAGAGAGTTTTGTTTTTTGTTTTTTGATCTGCAAAGTGGCTATCTAGTTTGTTTTATGGCTCAGTTGAGAAAGTACACATGAGGCACATAGAACATGCTTGGCATGTGCCACACATACAAACCCATTGCCATCAAGTTGATTCCGACTCCTAGTGACACTATAGGACAGAGTAGAACCATTGCATAGGATTTCCAAGGTTGTAAATCTTTACAGGAGCAGACTGCTTCATCTTTCTCCCATTGAGTGTCTGGTGGGTTCAAACCACTGACTTTTCTGTTAGCAGCCAAATGCTTTAACCACTGTGCCACCAGAGTTCCTTGGCACATGTAATTACTAGAGAATACTAGTTCTTCTTTAGTATTATTATCGAAGAAGCCCTGGTGGCACAATGGTTAAACATCTGTCTGCTAACCTAAAGGTTGACAGTTTGAACCCACTCAGCCTCTCCAAAGGAGAAGGACTTGGTGATCTGCTCCCATAAAGATTAAACCAAAAAACCAAGCCCATTGCTGTAGAGTTGATTTTGATTCAGAGTGACCCTATAGGACAAGTAGAACTGCCCCACAGGGTTTCCAAGACTATAATCTTTTTTTTTTCTTTTTCTCTCTTTAAAAATGTTATTTTAAATAGTATTTTATCAGATTACCAATATTGGGTTTCTGAGGCGGGAAATCTTTGTGGAAGTAGATTGCCCCATCTTCCTTCTGTGGAGCAGCTGGAACTGCCAACCTTCTGGTTAACAGACAAATACCTTAGGCACCGTGCTACCAAACCTCCTTAGTGAAAAAAAAAAAAACAAAAAAACAAAAAAACGAATAGTTCCAAATGAAAAACCACAGCTCCTAGAACCATCCTTCCCTACATATCCCTTTCTCTTTTTAAAATTTTTATTGTGATTAGGGTAAAAGTTTACAGAGCAAATTTATTTTCTATGGAGCATACACATTTTGTTTCATGACATTGACTGCAATTCCCCACAATGTAACAGCTCTCTTCCCACTTCCCCCCAATACTTACCTCTTCCCTGTGTCTTTCTCTCCCATGCACTACCCCTGTTCTAGACCTGAAGGGTAGCTAGGGGCTATAGTCTCAGGGGTCTCACCAGGCTCTATCAGACCACTAACCTGGTCTTTTTTTTTTAATGATTTTGAGTTTTGTTTCACATTGTTCTACCACTCTATCCAGGATCTCCTATATTGATCCTCCTCTGAGTGGTTGACAGTGGTAGCTGTACACCATCTAGTTCTGGTCTCATGGTCATATAGGCTGAAGATCTCATGGTCTACTAGTCCCTTGGAGTAATTATTTCCATGCATCTTTGGTTTTCTTCATTCTTCTTTGCTGTGGACAAGGAGACCCATTGTTGCATCTAGATGGCCACTTGCAAGCTTTTAAGACCCCAGCCAAGACTGTAATCTTTACAGAAGTAGACAGCCACATCTTTTGCCCATGGGATGGCTGGTGGATTTGAGCACTTAGCCACTGTGCCATCAGGGCTCCTTCCTATAGAGATTGTTGTTGTTGTTATTTGCCGTCGAGTCGGCCCCGACTCATAGCGACCCCTCCTTGGGTTTCCGAGGCAGCATCACTACGGAAGGAGGATTGCCCAACCTTCCTTCCGAGGAGTGGCCTATAAAGATTACAGCCTAGAAAACCCTTTGAGGCAGTTCTACTCTGTCACATGGGGTCACTGTAACTTGGAATTGACTTGATGGCACCTAACAACAACAACAACATTGTTATTACCAACATAGTTAATGGAGAGACTACATCTGTGTGTAGACACATACATATTTTGCATGTATGTTAACTCCCAGATATTGATATGCTCTCATAAAGAGAGGAGTGTGAGGAGCCCAGGGTTAGGCTGAGTGACAACCAATTCCAGCTCAGTCTGGGAAGGCTTTCTGGAGACAGAGCTCTGCTGAAAATGTTGGTGGGACCAGGTTTGGCGGAAAGAACTAGGGAGGTTGGCTTGGGGCTAATGCCCCAAGTTGGGAGAGCCTGCCTCAGCGCAAACTAAGAGGTGATCCTCTGACGACAGTAGGAACTTCATTCCCTCAGGCACATAGGCACCACCTGGGTCAGTTCTATTAGCAACATCCCAGCTGCTCTGTAGCCTGGCTAGTCCCCTGACCTTCCTAAGCGAAGCAGTCTGGCGACCATGCTGGGTTGCCTTGGTAACTGGCAACCTCCTAGCTGGGTTACCCAGGCAACCAGTTAGCTGGTATTGGGGGAGGGGGCGGTGAGCTGGGGGTAATGAGCCTCAGAAGAGGCCGGGAAGGACAAGGGCGGGATCAGGAAAAAGACAAATCCCAGATGCCTCCAGCACAACCCTCTCTCTTCTCCCTCATGGGTTTGGGAAAACCAGAGAAAGGCAGGTAGGAAAGGATGTTACTTTGTCTCCTACCCCGTGTGTGTGTTGTGATGTGAACCTTCTTAGCCAGTGCAGGCTGAGCTGGGAGCTTGGAGAGGGCAGGGTGGGAGTTCTCCCAAGCAGTGATAAGGGCAGTGAGGTCCAGTGACAAAGTTGTGGACCATCCAAACCCAGATCTCAGTCCTGGCTTCTCACCAACCAGCTGCGTTACCCTAGACAATTGACATATCCTCTTTGTACTTTAATTTCCTCACCTGTAAAATGAAATCCTAGCATGGACCTCCAGGGGCATTGCTTGGGACAGTGCCTGGCACATAATATAGCATAGCAAATATGGCTGCCCCTCCTCTCTGGCCGAGTTGATTTTGTATTCGGTGGATGCTTTCAAGCCTGTGAACAGCTTGCATTGGAAGCCCACCCTGGTCAGGGCCCAGCTCTGTGTGGCAGGGGGTGGGGGCAAGAGTGTCGGAATTCTTGAGAACTCAGGCTTAGCTCATACTCTCAGAGAGTTTGCCATCCCAATCTGCTGAGTGCCAGAAATAAGTTTATACAGATGGAAGTATCTGTAAGAAAGTTTTAAAAGTAACATCTAATTGAACTTCTTTTTTCCTGTAATCCAGTGGAAAAACATTATTTGTCACAATCCAGCAACACACATGTATTACCATTACTGTGTGTGGTGCATGTTAATTTACTAGTTATAGTCTACGCACTGCCATAGAGTCATATCTGACTCACAGCAACCCCTCCTTGGGTTTTCGAGGTGGTATCACTATGGAAGTAGATTGCTCAACCTTCTTTCTGAGGAGTGGCTGGTGGGTTTGAACTGCCAGCCTTCTGGTTAGTAGTCAAATGCCTTAGGCACTACACTACCAGAGCTCCTAATAATAGTCTAACCACCAAAAAAACCAAAGTCACTGCCATTGAGGCAGATCTGACTCATAGTGACCTCTCCTTCGGTTTCCAAGGCAGAAACACTACAGAAGTAGATTGCCCAACTTTCCTTCCAAGGAGTGGCTGGTGGGTTTGAACACCAGCCTTCTAGTTAGCAGTCGAATGCCTTAGGCACTATGCCACCAGAGATCCTAGTTATAGTCTAGTCTGGTCTATTTCATTTTTTTCTTTTTTTTAAGATGATAATCCTAACCCTTCAGCTTGGTTTTTCATCCACCAATGTTTCTCTTAGAGAAACACCGAGAGAGAGTAGAAACTCATTAGGCAGAGACAACTTGTTAAGACCATACAGGACCTCAAGCTTCTCATACCTACAAAGCTCTTTCACATGTAATATTATCTGGTTGGATCCTTCCAACAACTCCCAATTCATGAGGTAACTAAGGCTCAGAGGTCATATGACTTGCCCAAGATCACAGAGGCAGCAAGTGGTAGGGCCAAGGCTTGAACTAGGATCTCTGCATGTCAAGTTCTTGATCTTCCCCTATGTCTGTACAGTATGTTTCCCAGGTTTATTCTTGCTGCAGGAAGAACAGAAGGATTCATCTTATAAAGAGAAAAACTGGGATTTTAAGACCCCAATGGATCTGTCCCAAGCACCTAAAAACTGAGGGCCTGGAACTAAGCCCAGAACTCAGATGCCTCTTGTCTGTTGGCACAGGCACTGAAGGGTGGGTGCTGAGGAGAGCTGTTGAGAGGTAGGGCTGAGCCTGAAATATTCTGGGTGTTCCCTTGTGTTTGTGAGGGGAGTAAGAAGGGGTAAGACTGTCTGTGCTGAACCTAACCCATCCCAACAAGCTTTTCTGGTTTCTGAGACAGACTGGGTATAACTGAGGACAGATTCAATGTTGTGGTCCCAAGGGTACCTGAAAGCCTCAGGCTTCTGGGAGATGTTTATGACAGGGAAGCCTTAAACTAGTCCCAGAGAAGCCAGTTTTTACTTGTCTATCTCCAGTGTCATAGTGGAGATGACTGTCACACAGGAGGCCTGCCAAATGTGGACTTGACCACAGGCTAGTTCAGGCTAGTGGGGGAGGGGAAAATTTAGTATTAAGTGGCCAAGGTAAGACGTGGCTAGGGGGTTGGGGGTGGGGCATGAATGGCTCTGGCATACCCAGGCAGAATGCTGCCCCTATAAATATTTATTGTGACAAATTGAAGATAAGGCCTGGAATAAGAAATCAGGAGTATGTGGAGAAATTCATACTGCTCAGGTCTGTTTTCAGCCACGTGGTGTGAATTCAGTTGGTTTCTCAATCCCTCAGGACTCGGTTCTCCCATTTGTGGATGGGCTCATTAGATGGCGCTGGTCCCTCCCTTGCCACCTTGGACTTTGCCCTTGGAAAACAGAAGAATGGGCAAGGCATTTATAGCTGAGAGACACTTCCTTTCTGTTTGGGTGTTTCCTTTCTGTCTGTCTACACAGCCCCTGCTGCACAGTTTCAGGTAAAAGCCACTCAGCCTGCCTTGTGTTGAAGGGAGGACTGGGGAGGAGTGTGGTGGGGCTTGAGGCTAAAATGGGGCCAGTGGCTCTGAGAGGAGATTAAGGGTAGAAAGCTTCAATCTCAGCTGTGTCCCTGGCTCTCTGGGCTTTTTGTTAATTTACTCAGCACCCATTGATTTGGGCATCAACATTTCCAGCTGTAAAAATGAGAGCAGTCAGAAAGACTGTGTCTAAGCTCTTGATTTGATATTTCAGGCTCTTGGTGCCTTTGAAAGCTATCAATGTGTACCGTGTGTGTGATTAGGGTGGTGGTTGTGTGATTAGGAATTCTGCAGGAACACACCCACTCACTGCCACTGAGTTGATTCCAACTCATAGCGACCCTCATAGGGTTTCTAAGGCCGTAAATCTTTATGGAAGTAGATTGCCTCATCTTTCTCCAGCAGAGAAGCTGGTGGGTTTGAACCACCGACCCTCTGGTTAGCAGCCAAATGCCTTACACAGGAACACAAGTGGTGTGTATATTTCTATCTCAGACCAATTGCTGTCAAATAGACTACAACTCATGGAAACCACATGTGTTTTGAGTAGAACTGTGCCCAATAGGGTTTTTAATGGCTGGGATCTTTTGAAAGTAATTAGCCAGACCGTTCTTTCAAGGTGCCTCTGGGTGGATTTGAACCATCAATCTCTCTGTTAGTAGCCAAATGCTTAACCATTTGCACCACCCAGAGACTATCAAGTCTGGGTGAATAGAGGCTGGGAGGTGCTGGGTTTCCAGTAAGGAGAACTGGTACCGCAGGATTGTACCAGAGGGCAAAGAGGTACTGCCTGATACTTAAGGATGAAGTTGGATACATATCTTGCTGTGGTATCATTGTGGTTGGCTACTACTCATGGCAACTCCATGTCAGAATGAAACATTGCTTGATCCTGCACCTCTTCACAATTGTTGGTGTCCTGGAGTTCATTGTTGCAACCACTGCATTTTGGAAATGCTTTCCAACCTGAGGGACTCATCTTTCAGCACTAGCTTGGACAGTAGTAGTCTGTGGTGATCCATGGGATTTTCATTGGCTGATTCGCAGAAGTAGATCTCCAGGCCTTTCTTCCTAATCTGTCTTGGTGTGAAAACACCACTAAAACCTGCTGGTATTTGAAAAATGGCAGCAAAGCTACCAGAGTCATAGCAACAGGCAAGCCACCACAGTACCACAAACATATCTCTGCTTTCATATACTCTGCCATGTAGCCAATACACTGGATTCCCTCCTACTTAGATTCTATGTCCAGGGTGACATTATCTCTTTTTTTACAAATGAAAAACCTGCATATCTGAGGTGATGAATCACCTGTCCGATGCCACATTGAGAGGTGGGGGAGAAATCAGAATTAGAATTTATGGATGTATCTGTTTTTCCTGCCCAAGCCCTCTTTTTGCCCCTGTGTGACCAATGTAGATGGAGGGGCCAGTGAGACAGGTGGAGGGATTACTTATTTAGCTCCTCTTTGTCATGGCGCCTCCAAAAGTCACGGCTCCTTTGTGGCTGCCCAGGCCAGCTGGCCTCCTGTGTCCTGGAAGAGGCAGGTGGCAGATGCTGCCTCCTCTGAGACCTGAGTGTGTATGTCGTGTTACTCGTGTTCATGTGCATGGAGGGAGGGCTATCAGCTGCTTGCTGTCTAACCACGGAGGCCTTCAGAGTGTGCAGAAAGAAAGTCACAGAGCAACTGAGGCAAAGGTATAGGATGAGCTTCAGTAGAGGAAGACTCAGAGACCAGGCCAGTGCCAGTTTTTACAGCCCCTCCCATCCACAGACTAATTGGGTAAAAACTCCTCCCTTTGCAGCTTGGTCCTTCTCTGAATCCAGAAACCAGTATCCTCATTTCAACTCAAGTTAACCTCTAGTAAGGAGCCCTGGTGGCTCAGTGGTTAAAGTGCTTGGGTGCTAACTGAGAGGTCAGTGGTTGGAACCCACCAGCCATTCTTCAGGAGAAAGATGAGGCATTCTGATCCCATAAAGATGTATAGCCTTGGAAACCCTATGGGGCAGTTCTACTCTGTATATAGAGGTGATGTAAGTTGGAATCGACGGCAACAGGTGTGGGTTAACCTCTGTGGCAGCCAATAGAGTGGGCTAACTCATTCTCTTTTTTCCTCTGTCCTCTTTTCCTGTATCTTTCTGCTCTTCCTTGTTATCCTGATAATTGTGGTCACTTTCCTCATTACTCTGTGTGTGTAAGTGGTTGGAAGTGAGTGTGGATAGTGGCTGGGGAGGCTGGGTGAGCAGACTTTCCCCAGTACCTCTGATCCCTCACCATGGAGGTCAAAGACTCAGCAGAAAAAGGGCTGGTTTGCTCCAGATGTGTTGTGAGGGGGCCTAACAGGGAGGGAGGAGAATGTAGGGTGGGAGCAGGAGGAGCCACTGTTGACCTTGCTGTTCAGTCGTGTTAGAGAGCCCCTGCTAGTGCCTGGCAAACCAACCAGCTCTCTAGGCCTTGCACCATGATGAGGCTGGACCCAGATCAGAGTGCTCATGGGTTCAGAGGGGCATAAAGATGAGATACTTGGGACCGTCAGGAAAAAGAGGGATAAACTGAGGCTTAGGGGATAGGAGTGTGGAGGGAGTTCTTGTTTGCTGTCATGTCAAGTCCAACTCATAGAAACCTTATAGGACAGAGTGGAACTGTCCCATAGGGTTTTCTAGGCTGTAATCTTTATGGGAGCATATTGCCAGGTCTCTCCTCCTGCAGAGTTGCTGGTTGGTTCCATCCACTGACCTTTTGGTAGCATTGTGCTACCAGGGCTCCTGAGGGAGTTCTTAGTGGAGAGAAACCCCAAAGGGAATGGGCCGAGAATCTGAGATCACCAGCCTGGGCTAGTAGAGACAGGACAGAGCTAACTTTTGATAGATTGCATCTGGCCTTTTCTGGCTTCTTTACTAGAAAGTCCAGCTGAAAGGAGGCAGAGTGGCAGAAGGTGGAATCTCAGAGAGTGATTTGCCTCAACTCTAGACCCCATGAAGGACTTTCTTTAATCTAAATGGAAAAGCATCCCAACATCTTCCAAATCTGAGGTTGTCAGAACCAAGGCCAAAGTCATCAACACCTACACATATTAAGTTATAGCTTTGTAAAGTGTCTTTTGTGGGTTGGTTGGCTGGAACAGCCAGTTGAAAATAGAAATTGTCTGAAGTATTTTCTTTCACATGTGCCTTTTAATCTGATACATTTACATCAGCCCACTGTAATTAGCATACTGCCTTGAAATAGTTGGTGTTTGGTAAATACTTACCTTCCCTATGTATATGCTTCTGGATGGTAACATACTAGAAAACAGTCCAGATATGAAGCTGTTCTCAGCCCAAATCATTTCATGACCTGAGATTTCAGGTTATTTCTCTACCTTCTGGTTCAGAGCAAGACCACGGTTTCAAGGAATTGCTTGCAAGATGTATTTATCATATTTTGCCCATTCCTTTTCTGTTTTTTTCTTGGAGATGTGCCTTTCTCACTCATTTCTGTGGATTTGGATAATTTAGATGAGGTACCAGTTACCATTGGCCACCTGCAAAAAGGACATAGGGACCAAGTCCTCACCTGACCTCCTCTAATTTCACAAGGGGGAGAGATAATCACCATTAGCAGCCCAAGGCTTATTCCTATGAGGCCAGACATGCCACTACCCTCCAGACTTTTGACCAACTCTGACGCCAACCATCCCTCCTATGGCCTTCTCTGCTGAGTTCGATAATCTGATGCAATGGCCACATGGAACTCACAGACAATACTCATGATTATGGGGTCTATTAGGGAATTCACAGGTTACAGTTCAGGTTCAGGAATGCTCAGGATACAATTCTTCAATCGGACAGCCTCCCTTCAGCTATTCCTTCAGCCATGCCTCTCTTTGGCCCTTGACCTCTTGTTCTGGCCTCTGGCTTGCTCTGGCAAACATTACAAAGCTCTTTTAGCTCTGCTGATAGGTGCACCCCACACTGCCAGCAAGCCTACTGCCCAAAGGGAGTCCGCTTTCTTACGTGGTGGGCTGGAAAGCACCCCCTCTGTCTCATGCTGGTCTTTCAGTTCTGCTGCTTCTGCTGCCACTGTCTCTCTGCCATTGTCTCAGCACAGAGACTTTGGGTCTAAGGATACACTCTACTCTTGACTCTTCTGTCTTGTTGGCAGTGAGATTCCCCTTTCAGCCTCTAGAAGGGCTTATTTTAAGCCTAAAAAACCAAAAAAAAAAAACAAACAAACAAACCCAAACCTACTGCCATCAAGTTGATTCTGACTCATAGTGAGCCCCATTGGGTTTCTGAGGCAGTAAATCTTTATGGCAGCAGATTGTCCTGTCTTCCTTCCACGGAGTGGCTGGTGGGTTTGAACCGCCAACCTTCTGGTTAGCAGTCAAATGCCTAGGGCACTGTGCCACCAGAGCTCCTTATTTTAAGCTAAGGAAATGACAAAACTGACCAATCCCCAAAGTAAAGTTCCATGCACCTTATTTCCATGGTCCCATCCCCACAAAGATACCATATACCTTATTTACATTACTAACAAGCTATCTAATCCTCTTGGTGGTCCACAAAGCACCTCACCTTTGCATAGTCCCACCCAGTCATCTGGTGGGAGTCACAATGGTCATGTCTAGCAGAGCCATACCAGGTAACTCATTGCACCACATGACCCCAGGTGGGTCAGAGGAGAACTGTGCTCTACGGAGTTTTTAATTGCTTATTCTTCAGAAGTAGATCACCAGGGCTTTCTTCTGAGGCACCTCTGGGTTGACTTG
Source organism: Orycteropus afer afer (assembly GCF_000298275.1). Lineage (NCBI taxonomy): Eukaryota > Metazoa > Chordata > Mammalia > Tubulidentata > Orycteropodidae > Orycteropus > Orycteropus afer. The sequence continues at coordinate 1,043,308 of NW_006922159.1, forward strand.
AACCTCTAACCTTTTGGTTAGCAGTGGAGTGTGTTAACCATTTGCTCCACCTGGGGACTCCTTATATAAGGTGCTGGTCCACAATACAACTTTGGGTTAGGAAACACTGAATCTTTTTCCTACTTTTATAATTGACTCTGTACATTTGTAGTAGTCCTTTAAGAAGGAGCAAACTATTTTCAGCAAGCTCAGAGGAGTTTATCACTCCTACAAGAACCTCATGAAATAACAGTTTAGGGGAACAGAGGTGGAAGCAGAAGCTCATTTGCATATCCCCCACAATCCTTTTCTTGGCTCAGTTAACAGACATCCTGGCCAAGTTTGAGTCTGGGTATTGCTGTTACTTTCTCTCCATCACATACAGCAGAATCAGTGGGCAAGCCCAGGTTAAATGTCCCTCACTGTAAACAGTATGCTCTGGGTGTCACACTCAGTCTCTCCAGATGGAGAGACCAAGACAAGGGAGAGACTTAGAGTTATCAGCTTTGAAAACAGTTTTCCATTTGGTTCAACCCTCCTCCCAAATAGCAGTCTCCTCTCTGGGGTCCCAGACACGTACTCAGGCAGCTCCCATATTGCCAGGGACCAGCAATGCTGCACCATGAAGCTCCTTCTCATTGCTGGGCAGCTTCAACTCTTTTTTCTTAATGCTAACGTTAAACTTTCTTCTTCTAACTCCCACCCTTTGTTTTTAGTTCAACATTCTGGCCATCCTTTTCTGGGCTAACTTATTTGTCACCACTTCAAGACATCATTTTCAGACAAGTGTAGAGAGATAGTTTGACATGGTAGAAAAAAAATATGGGCTCTGCCTTCCATCTGCCTGGGTTTGTACCTGGCTGCACCTTTTTGCCAGCTGTGCCACCATGGTTATAATTCTTAACCTCTCTGAGCCTCAGTTTACCCATCTGTAAAATGTGGGTAATGATGGTACTTACTTCATAGGGTTATTGAGAGCATTAAATGAATTAATGCATGTAAAAAGCATAGCACAGTGCCTGGCAGCCAGAAGTAACTGAATTACATGGTAGCTTTTAATATTCTCTTAAAATAAGCTGTATAGAATTGAACATAATACTCCAGATGTGGTCTGTTCATGGACTCTGATGCCCTCCACCTCAATAATACATTTCTGTTACTACAGACTAAGTTTGCAGACAACTGGTGTTTAAATGGAGCTCATTGGACTGAAATCCTCAGGTCTTTTTTCCATGAACAGCTATTAGGTTTAGATCTCCCCTCTCCTATATAAAAGGTGTGATCTGAGTTAGAGGGAAGGTCAATGTCAAAGGGAGCCCAGAGTCACCCTTCCATTAGTTCCAGACTTGTATGAACCCTCACTGATGCAGTTGGATCCTTTTTATAGTGCCACTGTGTGGTCTGGTGTTCTTTGGAAAATTCCTTGACCCACACTGGTCTGAAATAAAATTTCCCTCCCCATGGGGTTTTTCATTCTCTCCATGAATCTTTTTCACCTCTTCCGCTCATTTGATACATTTGCTCATCAAGTGAGCTGAGCTGCTGTTGGGACCCCCTTCACCTCCAACTTCAGCTCTTCTACTTCCTCTAGTTTGCAGGCTATTGGGGGAAGGGACACAGGTGCCCCAACCATATTTAGAGGGCCTGGCTTCATAGGTAAGCAGCTGTGGTGTACAGTGGTTGAGGCATTTGGCTCCTAACCAAAAAGTTAGCAGTTCAAATCCACCAGCCACTCCATGGAAGAAAGATGAGGAAATCTGCTTCCATAAAGAATTACAGCCTTGGAAACCCAATGGGGGTTGCTATGAATCAGAGTCGACTCAATGGCAGTGAATTTTGGTTTTTATTTTGCTTCATTGGTAGACCTTTCAGGTCCTCTAAGTCCTTGCTCTTTCCAGCAGCACTTACATTACTGGGGAGTTTATTATTGTCACTGTCATTGTTAGCCATGGCTCACAATGACCCCTACACAACAGTTCAAAATACTATCTAGTGGATTGGACCATTGTGATCCATATTCATTGGCTAATTTTCCAAGATAGATCACCAGGCCTTTCTTCCTAGTCCATCTTCTGGAAGCTCCATTAAAACCTGTTCAGCATGACAGCAACACACAAGTCTCCAGTGAAAGACAAGTGGTGGCTGCTCCTGAGATGCACTCGCTGGGAATCAAACCGTGGTCCCCTGCGTGGAAGGCAAACATTCTACCACTGAACCAGTGACCTCTGGAAGCTTGTTAGAAATGGAAAATTTCAGGCGTCACCCCTGACTTCCTGAATCAGGATCTGGGTTTTAACAGAATCCCTTGGGTGATTGCTATACACATTAAAGTTTGAGAAACACTGCTCTAAATTATTCAACTTGGGAATGAGGAATGAGGGTGAGGGGGAGAAAATCCTATTTTCCAAGATCTTTTTTTTTTTTTTTTAAATAGTGATTTAGGTGAAAATTTACAGAGCAAGTTCACTTTCCACACAGCAGTTCACATATACTTTGTCTTATGACATTGACCACAATTTACCACAAAGCAACAGCTCTCCTCCCACTTCCTCCTGACAGTCACCTCTTCCCTGTGTCCATCCCTCCATCTACTCCTGCCCCCTCTATTTTTCAAGATCTTGAAATCAGTCCTCCTGACCCAGGCTCCTGGAGATAGATATACAACTATTTCCTGGATATTTGATCACAAGCTCTTCACATTTCCCATTTATTTCTTGGAATCCCAATAGCAAGATTATATGTCTTTTTGGAAGCAACTTTTCTTTGTGATGTTGGAGCTTTCCACAGGCATTTTCTATCTGTCTCTTCTTCAGGCCGATTTTGAACAATTGCTATTTTCCTCTCTTCCAAAGCCTCCTTTAAGGAGCTCTCATGGTGTAGTGGTTAAAACATTTGACTGCTAGCGAAAAAGTAGGTGATTCAACCCCACCAGCTGCTCTGCAGAAGAAAGATGAGGCAGTGCACCTTTGTGAAGATTTACAGGCTTGGAAACCCAAAGGGGGTCACTTGAGTTGGAATTGACTAGATGGCAATGAATTTGGGTTTTTGGGTTTTTTTGGAAAGCTTCCTTTATTGTTGTTAGTTGCCATCCCTACAAAAGCCTGGGTCAGATGTTAGAATTCCCCACAGATTCAAACCCGTTACCGATTCCGACTCATAAGTGACCCTATAAGACAGAGTAGAACTGCCCTATAGAGTTTCCAGGGCTATAAATATTTAGCCTTTTCTGGAGTGGCTGGTGGGTTCGAACCACCAACGTTTCAGTTAGCAGCTGAAACTGGTACTCTTTAAAGATACAAAAGCTGCAAGTATTTTAGAGAAGGAGGTTGGAGATAAGGATCAGGCACACCTGGGAAAGATGTCATCAGAGTTTGGGATAGAGATGATGGAAAGATGCTTCTAAGATTAAGCCCAAGGTTGCAACTGGTGGTTTTATAGTTTCCATGTTTTCATGCCAGGGCAAAACAATGAAACAGATACCTCCAGGAGCAATCCTTCCAGCCCATAGGTTCACATAGTTTTTTTTTTTTATTATTATTTTTATTTTTATTGTGATTTGGGTGAAAATTTACAGAACAAATTTATTTTCCATACAGCAGTTCACACACACTTTGTCTCATGACATTGACTGCAATTTCCCACAATGTAACAGCTTCCCTCCCACTTCCTCCCCATAGTTACCTCTTCCCTGTGTTCTTCCCTCCATGCACTCCTGCCCCCCTTGCTGTCTCCTTGTGCATACACACCCCTTCTGTTCTCCCATAATTGATGCCTCCAAGGAGTGTATCTACCTAAAGTAAATGCTCCTGTGCCTGTCTTTTGTTTGGCTGGAAGACACAGGAGTGGGTTCAGTTCTAGACCTGAAGGACAGCTAGGGGCCATAGTCTCAAGGGTTCTACCAGGCTGTATCAGACCAGCAAATCTGGTCCCTTTATTATTATTATTATTATTTTGAGTTTTGTTCCACATTCTTCTCACACTCTATCCAGATCCCCCTCTGAGTGGCTGACAGTGGTAGCTGGGCATCACCTAGTTCTTCTGGCCTCATAGTCATATAGGCTGAGGATCGCATGGTGTACCAGTCCCTTGGACTAATTGTTTCCATGTGTCTTTGGTTTTCTTCATTCTTCTTTTCTCTGGACAAGGAGAGATCCATCATTGCATCTGTATGGCCGCTTGTAAGTTTTTAAGATCCCAGTCACTACTCGCCAAAGTAGGAACAATGTTTTTGTGTAGTATGTTGTGCCAATTCAGCTTAATGTCCCCTGAGACTATGGTCCCAAGGCCACAGGTCCAACTACTTGCTCCCTCTGGTTAGCTGGCTGTGGCCAAGAAGTGACTACAACCTTGTCCCTTGTCAGCTCTACTATATACTGGAAATTCTTACACAACATACAAATATACTTGTAGAAACATTGCCTGCCAACCCTATACATGGTCATGGGCACACTGCTCCCTGCACAGACATACCTAATCATTCAGAGAGGCTCATGTAGTTTTTTAAAATAGAAACTATCTATTTTCCTTCTACTTTATTAATACTAATGTGCTAATGTGCTCTTGAGCATCTTTTAAGCCTCTGGGTTATACGTACAATTGATACCTTTTAATTTTAAGTACAGGTTTTTACATTTATAACAAACTTCACTTTGCTACTGTTAGGCCACTATTTCTGTATATGGAATCCTGATTCTGCCAAAGTGTGTTAGCCATCCCTCCATGCTTTTGTCAGTAGCAAAGCTGAGAGCCATGCTTTCTCAATCTTTATGCTAATAATGGATAAAAATGTGGAACACAGCAGCGTCAAGAACAGACTCCTGGGGTGCACCGTGAGAGGCACATTCATTCATCCAGCCAGTTAGGGAGTGTAAGCTCCGTGCCTGCGTTGCATGAGCTGGCTCTTACTCCAACTCTGCCCTCTGCTGCCTTTGTCATCTCTGGTAAGGTGGTGTTGCTCCGCTCCAGTTTCTTCATCTACAGTTGAGGGAATTGGACTAGTCATCAGTGTCACTTGGGATGATTTAAAGAAATACATGTGCCTGGATCTTACCTCCCCCAGCAATTCTGTTGTGGGACCCAAACCAGTTGCCATTGAGTTTATTTCAACTCATGGCAACTCTATGTGTGTCACAGTAGAACTGTGCTCCATAGAGTTTTCAATGGCTTGATTTTTCACCAAAGGTTGGTGCACTCGAAATGCCAGCCTTTAGGTTAGCAGCTGAGTGCATTAACTATTTGCACCACTGAGGCATTCCTGGGTAGAACCTTAGTCTTTAAAAAATACTCTCTGGGTAATTCTAGCATGAAACTAGCAGTAAGACCAGATATTCTGGCTAGACAAACTCTAACGTGTATGATTCTGCATCTCTGATATGAGAAGCTCCCAGGCAGTTTGGGATTCATTTGCTTGGTCCTCTTGTCTCGCAGCTGGAATTCTGTTGGCTGCAGGCTGATGCTGCACCATGACCAGGCACAGGCATTCCATTCCATTCAGGACAATATTGTTGCTGTTGTTGTTATGTGCCATTGAGTCAGACCCGACTCATAGCGACCCCTCCTTGGGTTTCTGAGGCAGTATCACTACGGAAGTAGATTGCCCCATCTTCCTTCCCAGGAGTGACTGGTGGGTTTGAACCG
>NW_006922159.1:1049023-1111687 GCF_000298275.1 Orycteropus afer afer
CCATTGAGTCAGACCCGACTCATAGCGACCCCTCCTTGGGTTTCTGAGGCAGTATCACTACGGAAGTAGATTGCCCCATCTTCCTTCCAAGGAGTGGGTGGTGGGTTCGAACCGCCAGCCTTCTGGTTAGCAGTCAAGTGCCTTAGCCACTATGCTACCAGAGCTCCCCTGATCTCCCCAAATCCCTGGAAGGGGAGTTGAGGTACCTCCTATCAGCTGCTTGCTCTCTTGCCATTCCCTTTTTTGGGAAAAAAATAATCTTTGGCTTTTCTGACATTACCTTCTTTTCTGTGTTTCTGAGCTTACTGCTTAAGAAAAAGAGCCAAAGGCCAGTGTAAGTCAGACAAGATGCCTAACTTAAAAAAAAACCAAACAACTCAACCCTTCCCTATTTGCTTCCTCTCTTTGCCTCTTTTTTCTTTTCTCTTATAACTCTGCAGGGCTCAGCACCTCTAACACCTTCTCTTGCATCTTTCTCCTTCCATGGACTCCCAGACAGCACACGGACACACATGTATCACTCTGATGTGGCCCTGGGGACAAAGCACCTACTTCCCCGGCTTGGCTCATTTGGGGCAAGGCTGGCTACTACACTGGGGATATTGCTTTGAGCATCTCTCTCCCTGAGGTAGGAGCATCCCCAGGACCTGTGTTATCTCGTCCCATCCCTTTCCTCCTGCAGTGACACTGGGCATGGTAGTGTCTCTGCAGTGGGCTTGTTAATTGGTGCTTCAGCTGCCTGATTGACTCTAATGGGGTGAACATTTATTTACCCCAGCAGCTGCCTAGCAGACAGCCGTTAATTGCAGGCACCAGAGAGACAATAATTATGGGATAATGGGTGGCTTTTGTGTGAGTCCTTCTCCTTGCACTGTGTCAGCAAACACCGTGGGTTTGTTTTCTAACATTCAGCTTTCCTGCTGAGGGATGCCATGGCCCTCTCCCTTCCCACTCACATCATCCCTGTCATCCAGCTCATTCCTCCCCACCTCCTTGCCCTGGACCTGGGATGCTACCCAAATTCCCTGGGTGATAGGCAGCATGTTCCAATCTTCCAAAATATTGTCTCCTTCCAATTCCCAGGCAATATGACTCCATTTTTAGGATTTGTAAGATTGAATTGGTACTTTTTTAATCAACTTTGCCCACAAAAGGCAAAATAAATTCTAAACTGTATGTCTTATTCCATGTGCCCTCCCTATCTTTGTTATATCTTTTTCCATAGTTGTAATTAGTGTATATCTATTCTTGTGTCATGCATTTTTTGGTTTATCATTTAACACTTCCAGGTATGACAATGCTCCATAAATTTGTCATTTTAAATAGCTATGCATTATTCTGTCAGGTTGCTCCATTACTGTATTGCTTTTCTCTTGTTACTGGGAATTTGGGCTGTTTCCAATTTGTTGCTATTATGAATAGCTCTGCTATAAACATCTTTATATATACTGATGTCTCCCCCAGTTATTTCCCTGAGGGTAAATTGACTTTTGAGTTATATTGATCTGGCATCATGTTGGGAAGAGCTGAGGGGAGTGGGGAGCTGGAGACTACTGGGAGAGTTTAACTGATTCCCTCCTCTTCCTCTCCAATACACAGTTCCTTCTCTTCTCACCTCTTTTCTCATCTGTTTCTAGTATGATCCTTGTCTGACTTCCTTGGTAACAACCCAGCTTAGTGAAGCAGAGACTTGATGTTCCATTTAGCTATTGATGCATAAAGATCACCCCCAAATGCGGTGGCTTAGAACAATTCATTATTACCTCTCAGGGTTCTCCTGAACTGGCTGGTTCCTACTTGGGCATCCCCCTACCACTGAAGTCATCTGGAGGCTTGATTGGGCTGGACAGCTAAGGTAGCCCCCTGTCATCTGGGAGCTGATGAAGATGTTAACCTGACCACCTACATGTGGTCTCTCTGTGTGGCTTGGGCTTCCCTCCATAGAGTGGTTGAGTTCCCGTGTTCTCAAGCAAGCATTCCAAGAAACTCAAGTGGAAACTATACTCTTCTTGTGCCTTAGCCTCAGGTGTCACACAGTGTCATTCTGTGACATCCTGTTGGTCAAACAGAGTCAAGGCCCAGCCCAGATGCAAGGGAGGAGAAATAGGCTCCACCTTTTAATGGGGGTGGTAACAAAGAATTTTCAGCCATCTTGGATCTTGTACTTGAAGACTGAAATCATGTACTGATTTGTATGTTATGAATCCTAGCAAAGTCTGTCTAAGGATAGGCCCTGCCCTTCCTTTCCACTAGAAGCAGCCTGCTCCTGTCTTAGCTCACCTTCTCAAAATCCTGCCTATTTTCACTTCTCAGATGTCATGGGATCACCTCTCAGCCTTCCTTGGTTGCCAACAGGAGTAGTATCTCTCTTCCTGCTTCCCTCCATCCTCCCCTTTCCAAGTTCCCAAGGCTCTTTAACTCTCTTTGTCTTATCTGGCTGTTATCAAAGATCACTTGGCATTCAGTTACTTGTGGGTGTGGCTTGGTAGGTTGTAAACTGCTGGAATGCAGGTATTCTCACATTCATTTTATTAATCTCTACACCCCACCCTAAGAACCTAGTAACGAAAAAAGCCAAACCCATTGCCTTAGAGTTGATTCCAAATCATAGCAACCTAGTAAAGTCCTGGCAAACAAAAACCAGTTCACTCGGACTCATGGTGAGTCAACATGTATCAGAGTAGCACTGTGCTGTTTTTTCAATGACTGATTTTTTTAGAAGCAGATCACCGGGTCTTTTTCCTGAGGCACCTTTGGGTGGACTTGAAACCTCCAACTTTTTGGTAGCAGCTGAGTGTATTAACCATTTGCCCCACCTAGGGACTTGGGCAAATTAAGGGCTTCCATAAATTGTTTCCTTTCCTTTTTCACACATTTGACACTCCACTATCTTTTGAATAAGTAAATTATCTTAATGAAATGGGGGAAGAGATGAACATTTACTGAGTTGTGAAACAATCTGGAAAGTAAGTAGTGGTATCCCCATTTTACTGATGGTTAAACTTGCATGACATACCCAAGATGGCGCAGTTGGGTTACATAGTTAGAAAGTGGAGCTGTGATTTGACCCTAGGTCTTTGGGAATTTAGGGCATGTGTTCTCTTCTGTGCATGTGCCCTCTTTTGTTTCCTCATCTGCAAAGTGGAGAGGATAATACTTAGCTCATAGGATGGTTTGAATGAAAGAGACAATACATGCAAAAACATTCAGGCTGTGCTTGGCCTAACAGTTGCCCTGGCATTGACTCTGACACATGGTGATCCCATGTGCAGCCAAGTAGAAGTGTGCTCCATAGGGTTTTCAAGGGATGATTTTTTGGAAGTACATCTTTCTCCTGAGGTGACTTGGGGTAAATTTGAACCTGTAACCTTTTAGTTAGCAGCCAAGCATGTTAATTGTTCACACCACCCAGGGACATTCACTCCACATTGCCTATTATGGCATGGCTTCTTATTCTCAAGGGTTTGACAAGCAGTCTGCACATTTGGAATGTCTTTATGGTTAGTGATGCGGTTGATATCTTTGGGTGCTTGTGTTGTTCATCAACACCCATACACATGATTACTCTGGTACATGCTTCCCAGTTACTTGCTTCTCCTCTGCCAATCCCCTGACCCCGAGCACACAAACAGTCATTTACCCTGGATTCCCCTTCAGTGAGCAACCTCCCATCTTCTTTGTAATCACAGTGCAGACAACCAGGTCTCTAGTCACCAGACAGCTTCCCCTAGAGCAGCTGAGCCTGGGGATTCCACCCTCCCACATTAATTGCTTTTGTTTGCTCTTTTGAAATTAATTCCAACAAGAGCTCATTAGTTCTCTTTCTCATCCTCACCCTCATGCTCACTTGTTCTCTGCACCTCTCAGCTCTGTCTCCATGTCTTACTCTTTCTTTGTCTCATCACATATAGACACGCCATTCAGAATGATGGTGCAGTGGTGGTGTTTCACTGGGTGAGTTATGACACAGACTAGTAAGGAAGTTGCAACCACTGGGGAAGGGGGGACCTTGGTAGAGCCGGAGAGAGCAATAATTTATGTTTTTCCCTCCCTATGCCCTTCCTTCTTATTCCTTTGGCTCTGATCTCATCATTCTCTGGCTCAAGATGCTGGCTGGGAAGGGAGAGCTGGCCAGTTTAGGCGTCCTCTAGTCTGGTCTGGTCTCTGTCCCTTCATTTCCAAGCTCAGTTCCATCTCCTACTCCCCTGCCTGGCCATTGATATATGATATTGACCTGCTAGATTCACAAAAGGCAAAGGAGGTTGGATTTTTCTCTCCCCGCCCCCAAATCTTCTCTTTTATACCCTTCCCTCGAAGATACAAACTGAAATAACTGGGAGCCCAGAAAGAGGTGAGTTTCTTAAATTTCCTTCTTCCTTGTCCTCAGGCTCTCCTTTCCTCCCTGAACTGGTCTTTTGGTGGAGCAGCAGGGCTCAGGCAGGTAAATGGAAGGTATCCTAGCAACTTGCCCCATCAGGAGCCTTTTCAGAGGCCCCTCCAGACTCCCCACTTTTATCAGTCAGGCCCAGCATTAGCCCAGCATTTGTCCCAGGAAATTGCCTGCTTTTGTCTCTGTTCGTCATTGACCTGGATGCCTGGAATTTGACATATCTTTAAGTATAGAAAACATTTCTTGCAGCCACATGGATTTGCAAATGAGTATCTTTTCTGCTTACAAGCCCTTTGTGGGGGTGTGTATATGAAGAAGGGCAGGACCATAAGCAAGCTGGCCCAGTGCATGCTTCTAAATTATATCTCCCCTACCACACTCACACCATACACACACATATGCCTTTGCATACACATGTACACACACACACACACACACATGTGCTTCTTTTAGGTAGTCTGCTCTGATGGCCTCAGCCAGAAGTGACTTCTTCTTCTACTGATTCCTATGGCACCAATGATTTGTACCATTTACAGGAACTCTAAGGAACCCTGGTGGCACAATGGTTAAGTGTATGACTGCTAACCCAAAAGGTTGCAATTTGAATGTACCAGTAGCTCCATGACAGAAAGACCTAGTGATTTGCTTCTGTGAGGACTGCTGTGTCATCAAGACAGTTCTAACTCATAGCAACCCTATCACAACAGAAAGAAACCACTGTGTCAATCCATGTCATTCAGGGTCCTCCTCTTTTTTGCTGACTTTCTGCTTTACCAAGAATGATGTCCTTCTCCAGGGACTGGTCTCTCCTGATAACGTGTCCAAGGTAAGCAACAAAAAGTCTTGTCATCCTCTTTTCTAAGTAGCATTCTTGCTGTACTTCCTCCAAGACAGATTTATTCATTCTTCTGGTAGTCAATGGTATATTCAGTATTGTTTGCCAATACCGTAATTTAAGTGCATCAATTCTTCTTTGGTCTTCCTTATTCATTGTCCAACTTTTGCATGTGTAAGAGGTGATTGAAAATACCATGGCTTGGATCAAATACACCTTAGTCTTGAAAGTGACATCTTTACCTTTTAACACTTTAAAGAGGTCTTTTTCAGTAGATTTGCCAAATACAGTATGTTGTTTGATTTTTTAAAATGCATTTTATTGAAATATAATTTATGTACAGTGAAATACACAAAACTAAAGTAACATGGGTCAATGCATTTTTTTTTCTTTGCTGTGTTCCCTCCCCTCTCCTCCCACCCCTGACAACCAACAAAGAAAATTTCCCTACATATATAAACCTTTCTTTGACCCTTCACAACAACGAACAAATACTATATTTGTCCTTTTGTGATTGACTTATTTCACTCAGCATAATATCCTCCAAGTTCATCCATATTATGCAGTGTTTTGCAGACTGTACATTATCCTTTAGTACTGCATAACATTCCATTGTGTGTATGTACCATAGTTTGGTCATCCACTCTTCTGCTATAAATCTTAGAGATAAGTCCCTTGCCAGATATGTAATTATCAGCAAATATGAATCTGTTGCTGTCATTTTTGTCATATGCTTTTTCATTGTGTCAATTTCTTTGTTCCATATAATTTTCTATGCTGAGCTCATTTTATTTACGAATCGTTTTACCACTTCCTTCATTGCTGTTGTTTTAGCATTTGCTGAATATTTATGCTCGTCTTCTTTGTTGATGTGAAGGTTTATAATTTTTCTTTGAGGTTACCCTGTGATTTATAGTTTTCTTCCCAAGTTTAGAACAGTCTGTTCTATCTTGTAGTTGTCTTGACTTTCCTACCATCTAAAAGTTCTGTAACAACACAGTTTTTTCCTCTTTTTGGTTTGTAGTTGTCCTTATTTGTCAATTGTTGTCTCTGGTTCCCTGTTTACAACCTTGTAGGCTTATTTACTTTGGATACTTCCATAGCTGGGTTGGTTTCTGGGTTATATCATCATATGTGTTAATGGTCAGTTGTTGCTGGCTCTTGTTGCTTCTCTGTCCAAAGGGCTCCCTTTAGCATCTCTTGTAAGGTTGGTCTGGTTTAAACAAATTCCCTTAATTTCTGCTTATCTGGAAATGTCCTAATTTCACCATTGTATTTGAGGGACAGTTTTGCTGGCTACATAATTCTTGGTTGGAGATTTTTCTCTTTCAGGGTTTTATATATACCATCCCATTGTCTTCTCGCCTGCATGGTTTCTGTTGAGAAATCCAAGCTCAGTCTTATTGGTTGCCCCTTGTAGGTAACTTTTCATTTTTCCTGTGCTGCTCTCATGATTCTTTCTTTGTCTTTGGTTTTGGTAAGTTTGAAGATGATATGTCTGGGTGATTTTCTTTTGGAGTCTATCCTGTTTGGGGTTCGTTGGACTTCCTGAATGGATATATTCTCGTCTTTCATCATACCAGGAATAATTGTCTTCCAACCAATCTTGGACAATTTTCTCTGTGGTTTTATTTGTCTCTTCCTGTTCTGGAATTCTGATGACACGTAGGATATTCCTTTTGATGATATCCCACATGAACCTTAGGCTTTCTTCATTTTGTTTTGATCTTTTTTCTGATTTATCTCTTTCCAAAGAAGTGTTTGTGTATTTGCTTTCAATTTCCCTAATTCTGTCTTCCATTTATTCAATTCTGTTCCTTTGCCCATTCAATGTCTTATGTTTTTCTGAAAATTTAGTATTAATCTTCTGGATTTCTGTGTGTAAATTTTGTATCATTTCTAATTTTTCATTTATTTTGTGATTTTGTTCTTGTATTGTCTTTTGAAAGGGTTTTCTCTGTGTTTTCCATGATCTGTCTCTCAATTCATTGAAGATACCTAAATATAATTCTTTTGAATACCTTATCAGGGAGTTCCAATGCTGTGTCTTCCTCAGGGATGTGTTTTGGGTTCATATCCTGGTCCCTTGTTTCTCCTGCTTTATCTTGCTTCTTTGTGTGAACTGTGATGCTCTGTTGTCTCCAAGGCATTGTGATGTTTTTGTGTTTATATTTATTTAATTGGTGATTGTATGTTGGAGTGACTTGCCCATGATTTTTGTTTTCTTTGTTTTGTTTGTATGTTATCTATGCAAGCAGGGTACTGGGCTGTACTCCTCTATTTGCTAGTGGGCAGCCCTTATACACTCACCACCTGTCTCTTTTCCTTTTGTCAGCCACTCATGTGTCCCTGCAGACCCTGGCAAACAGAGCCTTCTTAGGAATCTGAATGAGGTTGCTATCACTTTTAAATCCAAAATGGTTGCCACTTGTAAAGATTCAAAATGACTATGTCCTTGGTCACTTTAAATATCCAAAATGGCTGCTACAGGTAAACAATCAAAATGGCTGTGCCCTTTGAACAGCGGAAAGTCAACAGCTCAGGTTGTCTCCCACCTTGCTGTTTCCCTTCTTAGTCATAGGCCATCAGCTCAGGCGTCCCTGCAGGTCTTTTTCTCTTGTATCCACTGGATGGGTTGAAACTGTAACTTTTCAGTTAGTAGCTGAATGCTTTAGCCATTGTGCCAGCAGGACTTCTCAGGGTAGTAGTGGAAGATCATAATGGATAAATAAATTTGGACTGGATTATAAGAGGCTTTGTATTTTCAAGCTAAAACATTTACCCTTTACCCTGTTGGCAATAGAGATTCACTGAAGGATTGTGAGCCAAGTAATTTAGAAAGAGCAAAGAGACCAGAGACAGAGGCACTGTCATCTCCAGGGCAATGGGTCTGGGGTGATATATCCAGGGAGTTTGGTGCATTTAATCTATAGTGTAATGGCATCATCAGGGGCAGGGAAGATTGATTAGTAATGGGATTTTATGAGGACCTACTCAGAGCTATTTCAGGGGCTCGGGGGTAGAGTGAGAGTCATATTCTAGGGTAACTTGAGTTGATGACTGGAAGCAGGAGTTGAGCACAGACCAGATGGGGGATTAAGAACAGAACCCCTTAAAAATTCCCATTTGACACTAGAGAGGTTTACATTGGGTGTTTCCATATATAAAAGCCCTGGTGGTGCAACAGTTAAGTCCTTGGCTGCTTCCTGAAAGATTGGTGGTTCAAACCTACCCTGTGGCTCCATGGGAGAAAGACCTGATGATCTGCTTAGATTACAGCCTAGACAACCCTATGGAGCTGTTGTAGCCTGTCACATGGGGTCATTATGAGTTGATATCGACTCCACGTACCAACAACAACAACTACCCCCATAGATGGGGGCTTTTGACCTGGGACACTTTAGGGGTACCTCTTAAAGTTTACATGATAGAATTGTTTGCAGGCCATCAAAGCAGTTGAAGCAAGGTGACAGGACTGTTGCAGTGGTGGCTGGAGGATGGAAAAGATGGCTCAGATGGATCCTGTCACATGCACACCATTCTGAACAACTGGCCCTCCATTCCCCTGAGGCACTCAGCCCTTACTGCCCAGACAGGACAGAGAGGGAGATGACATGACTCTTTGTCTGTTGCTTTCTCCCAAGGTCACTTTTGGCACCATCTCCTGGCACTGCTGACCCTGGAGCTGGAGGCTGCCTGATGTGTCCCAAATGCCTTTTGCTTTAACCTCGTTGCCCTAGCACAGTGCTGGGAGGTGTGGCTGCCTGCAGCAGCATCAAAGATGCATTTGAGAGCTGTGATCCTCTCCTTCACATTCTTCTTGAATCCTGACATACAGCCCCGCTTTTCTTTCTTACCCCGACACTCCATGAGGGAACCTTCTCTAGAGCCTTTCTCTTCTGGGAAGGGAGGGAGGTACTTGGTCCAAGGGGCCCCACCTAAGCATCTGTACATTGAATGGTGTTGTCTGCAGTACTGGACTGAGGCCAAGCTAAACACCCCCTTACCCAGCTGTCTGATCCATCCTGCTTTCCATTGGTGCTTTCCTGCCCTGGCTTGGAATGATCCTTGGGGTGGGGAAGATGCTGTCAGTTAACCCTTGGGAGGGGAAGGAAAGAATTCGGTGAGAGTACATCTGTGGTTTCCTAGAAGGTGACCTCACTGTGACCATACTCAGAGTGGCAGATCCAGAGCCTCCCCTGAGGTGAGCTTATGGGGAGTGGAAATGAATTTCATATGTCATTAGAAAAGTTGTTTGGAGGGTCTGGGTCCTTTACTCTCTCTCTTAGCACAAAGTTTTAAGATTTGACTGAACAGGAATCCAAAGAGGGTTTCGCTTCCAAGACATCTTATTGCCTCTCTGCTTTGCCTCCTCTGCTGGGTGCAAAGTGTTGTATTAGCTATGCTGTTTGTCTTGTTCTCAAAGTTTCAGGGGAACTTGCCCAGAAGCTTCAGGGGAACTTGTTCAGGGCACCTGACTGAAGTGTGTCTAGTCTATACTGCTGACTTCACCTTGTCCCATGCCTGTTCCTGATGCAGGTTCTGGAGACAGGGGATTCTCTTCCTCCCTGTATGGTCAGCAGCATTTGTTTTTAAGATCTGGGGAGAAATGGCCCACAGTTGGGCCTCCTCAGAAAATAGTCTCAGACTCAGAGGGACCTTGTAGTTGTAAGTAGGCTGAGTAGGAAGTCTTTTTTTTAAAAATACATTTTATTGAAATATAATTTATGTATTATGTATTTTGTGAAATACACAAAACTAAAGTGACATGGGTCAATGCATTTTTTTTTTTTTTTTTTTTTGCAGTGAGTAGAAAGTCTTCTCCTTCAGGAGCAACATGAGCAGACCACTTCTTAACATTTTAGGGGGAAATTTTTTTGCCAATAAAATTCTGAGCTTGCCATAGAACATCTGTCTCTTTTACCCCTTAGGGCACTGAGCTTGCCCAGGATGGAAGTGGGTTGCTAACTTTCTGTAACCCTTGAGGGGGAGATGTCCCAGGGACTAGGAGGCTCCTCCCACTAGTAGGACCTTGTTTGGCCAAACCCTGGATACACTGAGGGATATGAGAGATAGGCTCTGACCTAGGAGAGTGGAAGCTTGGGGTTCTAGTCCTGACTTTGGCACTTTTCTAAACGTATATAACTTTAGATAGTTCACTATTCCCCTCTGAGCTTCAACTGTTTCAGCAGCTAAGAAATTGTTGTTGTTAGGTGCCATCAAGTCAGTTCCCATTCATAGCTACCCCACATACAATAGAACAAAACACTGTCGTGTCTTGTGCCATTGTCATGACCCTTGCTATGCTTGAGCCCATTGTTGAAGCCACTGTGTCAATTCATTTCATTGAAGGTCTTCCTCTTTTTCACTGACCTTTTACTTTACCAAGCATGATATCCTTCTTCAAGGAATGGTCCCTTCTGATAACATGACCAAAGTACAAGAGATGAAGTCTGGCCATTCTCACTTCCAAGGAGAATTCTGGCTGCACTTCTTTCAAAACAGATTTGTTCCTTCTTCTGGCAGCCCATAGTATTTTCAGTATTCTTTGCCAACACCACAATTGAATGGCATCAACTCTTCTTCGGTCTTTTTTATTCGTTGCCAGCTCTCATATATGAGTCTATTGAAAATACCACGACTTGGGTCAGGCATACCTTGTCTTGTCAGGCATACACTCAAAGTGACATCTTTGCTCTTTAACATTTTAAAAGAGGTCTTTTGTAGCTGGGAAATAGGG
This sequence comes from Orycteropus afer afer, assembly GCF_000298275.1. Lineage (NCBI taxonomy): Eukaryota > Metazoa > Chordata > Mammalia > Tubulidentata > Orycteropodidae > Orycteropus > Orycteropus afer. The sequence continues at coordinate 1,059,989 of NW_006922159.1, forward strand.
ATAATAATACAGGGCTTCTTTCTTTGGGGTTATTGTGGAACTTGAGTGAAAAATAGTCAATGTGCATAGAAAAGATACAGAAATATCAGAGATTATTATTCATATTGTTATTGTTTCTTGGAAAGGTAGAGAACCCCTGAAGTTCTAGATTTGAGGTCTAATTCCATGTGGACATTCCTCCAATCCATAGATTCCTCCTTGGGAAACTCTTGGGGTGTAAATTGCCTGCTCCTTTCAATCCACCCAGAAGTTCTTGGGTGGTGCAAACAGTTAACATGCTCAGCTGCTAATTGAAAGGTGGAAGTTTGAGTCTACCCATAGGGGCTGCAGAAGAAAAGTCTGGTGATCTACGTCTGAAAAATCAGCCATTGAAAATCCTATGGAGCACAGTTCTTCTCTGACACTCATGGGGCACCATCAGTCGGAATCAGTACAACAGCAACTGATTTTTGGTTCTAAGCCACCCAGCCTTGAGCCAAGCTGGGTTTGAGAAACCCCAGTCAATGCACAAATACCAATCCCAGGGCCAGACTATCCCCCTCATCCTGTGCTTTGCCTTCTCCCTCACTCTGTCCACACAGCCATTTTTCATCTCCCTCCTGAAGGAGCTGGGGGTGAGGGGGAGCTCTGGCTCTCCTGGGCAGAGTGCCCAAGGCCCGGGGGCCTGCGTGTTCTCTGGCTTGCTTTGTCACTTGCCTTATCCTTCTGCAGTAGAGGCACTGCTGAGCCTAACAGAAACTTGCCTGCCTCTTAGGTGTGGCAGTAACTTTCATTTATGATAATGATACCTCACATTTATAGAGCGTCTTTTCTTCTGAGCGCTCAAAGCACATTTCTTCCGTGCCTGTTCCCATCCCTCCAGAGGTGCAGGTGGAGGGAAAGGATCATGCTGACTTTATAACTGAGGATCAGAGGTGTTCAGTGACTTGCCTTAGGTCACACAGACAGCTAGTGACAGAGCCAGGGTTTGTGTTTCACAGTTGAGATTGCAGCTGGGATGAGGAGTGAAGTCCCTGGACTTTGAGCGAGGGACTCGCTGGCCCCCTCACTTCCTGAGTGCCTAACATGGAAGCCTGCTGGGCCTAAGTTGATGTAGATGTCTCAGGGGTAACTTTGGACTCTGTGGTCCCTGAAGGTCAGCAAGAGTGAGGGGTAGGAGGTGAACGTGGCCCAGAGCGGCTGTGCCTTGGTCACCTTGTGACAGCCCAGCATGGACATGAATATGGAACAAGCACTTTGGATGAATACTAAGTTAACCCTCTATCTCCTTCAGCAACATGCCTCAAAAGGGCGGGCCCACAGCAGGCTCCTTTGAGCTCCCTTGATTGGCTGCTTGGCTTGAGGTGGAGCCTCTTTCCTGGCACACGGCAACTCAGAAGGCAGGTGGATTAGATTAGTACACTTGTCTTTCTTCCTGGAGCAGGCTGCTGGGAGATAGGAAAGGGACCATTTGGAGTGTAAGATGTGTCTGTGAGCTGGTTCCTTACCATCCCTCCTGGACCGGCCAGGTAAGAGCAGGGAGCTCTCTCTGAGCTCACCAGGCTGGGAATGGCTGCAGGGTCTTTGGAGAGGAAAAGACTCCGGAGCAGGGGAGGGACAGTTGGCTGACCATTGATTTGGTTTATGTGTTCCTAGAGGTCTTTCCTGGGAGCTCTAGTGGCGTAGTGCCTAAGGCATTTGACTGCTAACCAGAAGGCTGATGGTTCAAACTTACCAGCCACTCCTTGGAAGGAAGGTTGGGTGATCTACTTCCGTAGCGATACCTCCTTGGAAACCCGAGGTGGGAACACTATGAGTTGAAGCTGACTGGCTGGCAATGAGTTTGGTTTGAGAGGCCTTTCCAGCCCTCCCCTCTCCATTTTTCTCCCCTCAATCCTTACTGTTTCTTTCTTTCTCTTTTTCTCTTCTCTCCCTTTTATTCAATTATTCACTCACCGTATTTGAGCTCTGGAATGTAGCAGGGACAATAAGTATTTTCCCCCTCTATTTCCTTCCTTCCATTGTATTTCTCGACACATCCCAGTCCCCTCCTCTCCCTTTCCCTTTGAAATTCTCTGTCCCTTTTTCCCTCAGAAGTCTCTGTTCCAGCACCCTCTCCCATAGAGCTCTGTGATCAATAGCACCAGGAAGTGCTAAGGGAAGGAGCAGCCTGGGAGGTGCTGGCTGTTTGTCTAAGGTGGGGTTGGCTGCAGCCTGGGTCCCTGGGCTGGGCAGGCCCAGAGTCTGGCTTGGGCCCTTGGTTCTTCTGTGGCCTTGTCCCTCCCACACCTTCTTCCTATCCCATCCCATTCCTTCCCCAACCTCTGATACCTACTGGAGGCAGAAAGGCCACATGGCACTCTGATCCAGCTACTACAGATGCTGCTTTGTTGAAATGCCAGTTGTTCTTATCCAGACCCCTGGGTACTGAGACACTGAATTCAATAGGGTCTAGAAATGCTCTTAGCTTCAACTATGAGCCAGAGTGGTGTGTGTGTGTGTGTGTGTGCCTATCACGGAATTCCACCATCGGAGGACTGACTAATGTCCCTGAGTTGCACAAATGATTTGCACTCAATGACTCTGGTGGCTCAGTGCCTAAGGCATTTGATTGCCAACAAGAAGATTGGTGGTTCAAACCCACCAGCTGCTACATGGAAGGAAGATAGGGTTATCTACTTCCATTAAAGATTTACTACTGCCTTGGAAACCTGAGGGGGTTGCTATGAGTTGGAATCAACTTGATGGCAGTGGGTTTACTAACCTAGAAGTTAAGGAGCTCTGGTGGCATAGTGGGTAAGACATTTGGCTGCTACCCAGAAGGTCAGTAGTTCAAATCCGCCAGCTGCTCCGTAGGAGGAAGGTGGGGCAATCTACTTCCATAAAGATTTACAGTCTCGGAAACTCAATGAGGGTTGCTATGAATTGAAATTGACTCGATGGCAGTAAGCTTGGAGCAACCTAAAGGTGAGTGGTCTGAACAAAGCAGTACTGTGGAAGAAAGGCCTGATGATCTCCTGCTAAGATTGTTGTTGTTAGGTGTTGTTGAGTTGATTCTGACTTATAGCGACCGTAAATGAAAGAGTAAAACTGCCCCATAGGGTTTTCTTGGTTGTAATCTGTACAGGAGCATATCACCAGGTCTTTCTCCTGTGAAGTATCTGGGTAGGTTGAAAACCATTTAGTTAGCAGCTGATCATTTAACTGTTGCACCACCAGGGCTCCTTTCTGTTAAGATCACAGCCAAGAGAACCCTATGGGGCAATTCTGTTCTGTAACCCATGGGTTGCTGTGAGTTGTATTTGACTCAATGGGAATGGGGTAATTGCTACCCATGGCACCTTGGAAAGGTTGCTTTCCTCCTCAGGACCTCTATTTTCTCCTGTGCAGAACTGGCTCTATCTCTGTCAAAGGCCTCAGTAGGTCTAACTGTAGAAAATGTGGTGCAAATTGTTGGCAGTGGCTTTGCTGGAAAGGGAAAGCAGCCTGAGGTGCTCTCCCATGTGTTCTCCAGGTTGGGAGCCCCAGGGCAGAACCAGTGGCCTGGCAGCTAACAGGAAGGAGGTTATTGCACTGTGGTTATTTCACCATAGTGATGATCATGGAGGGTCTGCTTTCTATTTTGAAAAACCTTTTTTCATAGCAAATTTCAAACATATAAAAAATAGACAAGATAGTGCAATAATGCCCCCCTCCCATACTGGTCACCAAACTTCAGTTGTGACTCATTTCATGACCAGTTTTATTCTAAGTGTACCCCTAGTCCTCCCTGGAGTCCCTGGGTGGTACAAATGGTTCACATGCTCACTACTAACCAAAAAGTTGGAAGTTCAAGTTCACCCAGAGGTAACTTGGAAGAAAGCCTTGGTGATCTACTTCCAAAAAATCAGCCATTAAAAACGCTGCGGAGCGCAGTTCTGCTCTGACACATTGGGAGTCTCCATGAGTTGGAATGGACTTGATGGCAAGTGGTTTTTCAGTCCTGCTTAACCTGTGATTGTTCTGAAGATAGCTTTTCATTTCATCTTTGAAGACAGGGATTCTTTTTTTTTTTTTTTTTTTCAATTGTGATTTGGGTGAAGATTTACAGAGCAAATTCACTTTCCATACAGCAGTTCACATGCACTTTGTCTCATGACATTGAGCACAGTTTACTACAATGCAGCAGCTCCCCTCCCACTTCCTACTCATAGTTACCTCTTCCCAGTGGAAGACAGGGATTCATATATATATATATAATCTCACAGCGAAACAATGAACAATTCCTTAATATAATCAAATGTCCAGTTAGTATTTATAGTTTCTTGATTATCTTACAAATTTTTCCTAGCTTCCTTTTTAATTGGGATCCAAAAAAATGCCCATACATTGTGAATGGGTATTATAGCTCTTAAGTCTCTCTTAATCTATAGGTGATTTCACTTTCTTTTAATGTTTTGCTGAAGAAACTGGTCTTTTTTTTTTTTTTGTATTTAAATTTGTATTGTGATTGGGAGAAAGTTTACTGAGCAAAGTCATTTTCCACACAGCAGTTCATACACATTTTGTTTCATGACATTGACTGCAATCCCCATGATGTAACAGCTTTCTTCCCACTTTCTCCCTGTGGTTATCTCCTCAGTGTGCCCTTCTTTCCTATGCATTCCTGCCCCCTGAGCTATCTCCCAGTGCAAATGCTGCCCTTCTGTTTGCCCATGATTGATCATTCTAAGGAATGTATCTACTGGGTGTAAATGTTCACCTTGTATTGTTTGATGTTCACTTCCAGGTCTGAAGGATCACTAAGGACCTTGGGGTTTTTATCAGGCTCCATCAGACCAGTAAACATGGTCATTTTTTTATGATTTTGAGTTTTGTTCCACATTGTTCTCCCACTCCATCCAGGACCTCCTTCACGGATCCCTTTCTGAGTGGTTGACAGTGGTAGATGGGCACCATCTAGTTCTTCTGGTGCCGTGGTCATATAGGCTTAAGTTCTACTGGTCCACTAGCCCCTTGGACTAATTGAGAAACTAGTCATTTGTAGTGTAGAATTTTCCACTTGTGGAATTTGACTGATGGTATCCCATTGTGTCATTTAACATGGTTCATTGTCTTTATATTTCCTGCAAATGTAGTTAGATTTTTGGCTTGATCAAATTCAGGACTTTCTGATTTACTTACTTTGGGACAGGGGGCAAGAATCCATAGTTATTGGTGAATATGGCTGAAGACACATAATACTTGGTTGTGTTTATCTTTGTGATGTTAGCAGAGTTGGTAATCATTGCCTAGATCCATTAATTCATTGCAGGCTAATTGCCTATTAATGACTCTGTCTAATTAGACGGTGCTTCTTTCATCCCATAGTAAGTGATATTTGACTTTGGAAAGAGGCCTCATACTCTGGAAGGTTTTTGTTGCGGAGGCGGGGACCATACATGAATAGGGTGTTTCACACCTACCTGTCTGGCCTCTCTCTCTATTGGAAAGGTAGGGTCCCCATAACTGCCAGGCTAGGGGTTCTGGACAGAGTCATTTGTACCTCTCTTCAGTCAAATTTCAAGTGTTTGTACTAATAAAAGGAGTCAGAGACCATGACACTCCAAATAACTTTTCCAATTAGCTCTGAAATATTGCTCAGTCATACTTAATCAGATTAATGCTTAGACACAAATTTTCCCTGACTAGCCTTTACCACCCTCTCACCCCCACAGGGAGCTCTGGTGGCATAGTGCCTTGGGCATTTGACTGCTAACCAGAAGGCTGGCAGTCAAACCCAACAGCCACTCCTTGGAAGGAAGATTGGGCAATCTACTATAGAGATACTGCCTCGGAAACCCAAGGAGGGGTCACTATGAGTCGAATCATTTCAACAGCAGTGAGTTTGGTCTTTTTTTTTTTTTTTTTTGATCCTTTACTTCTACTTTTTGGCTCATTCTACTATCAGTGACCTAATAATAACTTTTTTTTTTCTTTCCACCAAGCATCAACTTATAATATAACTCTTTTAAGTTTGTGTAAGGAGCTCTGGTAGCATAGTGGCTAAGACACTTGCCTGCTAACCAGATGGCTGGCAGTTCAAACCCACCAGCCACTCATCGGAAGGAAGGTTGGGCAATCCTACTTCCGTAGTGATACTGCCTCAGAAACCCAAGGAGGGGTCTCTATGAGTCGGGTTTGACTCGACGGCACATAACAACAACAACAAAATAATTTATAGTTTGTGAACCATACACTCAGACACAAGAAGTAGCACAGAGGTTAAGAGTGACACACTGAGGTCAGCTTGCTTGGGTATTTGTTAAAGCCACACACTTGTAGTACTTCTGTTTTTTGCAGCACTGGATAACTAGGACAGAATTTGGTACTGAGAAATGAGGGTGCTGCTCAGAAAGATACCTAAAATGTGGAAATGGTTTTGGAATTGGGTAATGGGTAGAGGCTGGAAGAGTTTTAAGGTGACTAATGGTAAAAGCCTAGATTGCCTTGAAGACTGTTGGTAGAATTCGATGTCACAGGGAATTCTAGTAAAGGCTCAGAAAGAAGCGAGAACTATAGAGAAAGTCTCTTTAATCTTAGAGGAGCTCTGGTGCGTAGCGCCTAAGGCATTTGACTAACCAGAAGGCTCATGGTTCAAACCCCCCAGCCACTCCTCAGAAGGAAGATTGGGCAATCTACTTCCATAGTGATACTGCCTCAGAAACCCAAGGAGGGGTCGCTACGAGTCAGATCTGACTTGACAGCGGTGAGTTTGAGTATGGTGCCACCATCAGAAATTTGCTGGAAATGTGGACATTAAATATGCTTCTGATGAGGCTTTAAAAGAAAATGATGAACATGTGATTGGATAGTGGAGGAAAGGCAGTGTTTTTTATGCAGTGGCAAAGAATTTGTCTAAATTATGTTCAACTGTTGGTGGAAGGTAGAACTTTTAAGTGATGAATTTAGATATCTGGCTGAGGAGATTTCTAAGCAAGATCTTAAAGGGGCCACATGATTTTTCTTTGCCACTTATAGTAAAATACAAGAGGAAAGAGATAGTCTTAAAAATGAACTACACAAAATGAAAAATGGTACTTAAAGATTTGGAAAATTCTGTTGTACAAACTAAGGACAATGTGTCCTAGAATGTTCACCAAGGACATAACTACGCAAACTTTTGTTAAAGAGATTAAGCCTGTGACTGATGGATCTAACCAACTATGATAGCAGAAAATCCATCAGCTTAGACTGAAGGGGACAGAGAAAGAACAAAAGGAAAGAATGAGGCCTGCCTCTTGGAATTCTACAAGCAGGAAACAGGACAAAGGTGTTACATCTGTTGTCCTCCAAGAAAACAAAAGTACTGTCTCTGGAGCAGCTCAGAGATCAACGGAACTGTTGGAAGGAGCACAGGAAGCAGGACTGCATCAGTTTCAAAGGGTGGAGTCACACCTCCTAGATTTAAAAGAGTCAGATCTTTACCAACTCAGTTCTGGATGTGAGGCTGCTGTGTGGGGATCTACCAGAGGGGTGGGGCCACTGCCCAAAGCTGAGGAGTCAGGGATGCTGTGCCCAAGGGGCAGAAGAATGGGGCCTACTAGGGCTGAAGTAATGGGGTTGCCATTTAGATGGACTAGGAGAATGGGGCTGCCCAAAGCCAAAGGAGCAGAGTTGCTGTCCCAGAGGACCTAGAAGGTGGAACTGAAGCCCATGGCTGAGAGACCTCTACTCAAAATCCAGAAGGCATGGCCAGCATGCAGAGTCTGTAGGCAAGGGCATTGCCTAGATGGTCTCAGAAAAGAGAGGATTATTTTCAAGCCTCAGAAACCAAAAACCAAACTCACTACCATTGAGCTGATTCTGACTCATAATGACCTTCTTTGGGTTTCTGAGATGGTAAATCTTTATGGAAGTAGATTGTCCCATCTTCCTTCCATGGAGCTGCTGGTGGGTTTGAACCACCAATCTTCTGCTTAGCAGTTAAGCCTTAGGCACTGTCCCACCAGAGCTCCTTTCAAGCCTTCAGAGCTAATGTAAAGTTTTCTGCTGGGTTTTGGACTTACTTGGTGGCCATTATCTCTTCTTTCCCTCCAATTTCTCCCATTTTAATGGAAATGTCTACCTTGTGCCCATTCCATCATTATACTTTTGAAACAGAAAATTTATAATCTAGATTTCATAGGTTCACAGATGAGTTATAGTGTTGGCAAAGCATACGGAATATACCACAGACTGCCAAAAGAGTGAACTGTCTTGGAAGAAGTACAGCCAGAATGCTCCTTAGAAGGGAGAATGGTGATACTTTGTCTCAAGTACTTTGGCCATGTTATCAGTAGGGACTAGTCCCTGGAGAAAGATATCATGCTTGATAAAGTAGAGGTTTGATGAAAGAGAGGAAGACCCTCAATGAGATGGATTGGCATAGTGGCTATAACTATGTTGAGTGGGTTTAAGAATAGTAAGAACTGTAAGGATGGGGGAGGACCAGGCATTGTTTCGTTCTATTGTACATGGAGTCACTGTGAATTGGAAATGACTTAAGGGCACCTAACAAAAACAACAACAGATGAAAAGGAATTTTGCCCAGGAAAGGAATCCACCTATAATCTTACCCGTATTTGATTTAGATGTTTCAGAAGATGAGATTTTGGACTTGGAGTTGATCTAAAGCTTTTAGTATGATGTGATGGGTTAAATGTGTTTTGCATGTGAGAAGGACATGTTCTTTTTGGGACCAAATGGTAGAATTTTATGGTTTGAATTGTGTCCCCTGAAATATATGTTGTAAATCCTAGCCTCTTTGCCTGTGACTATAATCCCATTTGGGAATGGGTTTCCTTTGTCATGTTGATGAGATAGGATTAGTGTTCACTAGTGTGTCGTGTATCTTGAGTCAATCTCTTCTGAGTTATAAAAAAGATTAAACAAGCAAGCCAGAGATGCAGAGATGAGGGAAGATTGATGTCAAGCCACATAAAGATCTCCAAGGAACTAATAAATAAGCTGTTGAAGGTTGTGGAAGGTTGTGTGTCAGCTTGGCTAGGCCATGACTTTGAGTAGCTTGGCAACTGAATACAGTTATTCCCCATGATGAGATTGGCTGTGGTGTAATCAGCTCCATGGTGGAATCTGCTGTGAGAAGCGAGTTCCTTTGGAGTGTCACCTGCTTCCAGTATATAGGGAAGCTTTGAGGAAGATCCCTAGCTTTTGGCACATCTGGCCCCTGCATGTGGCCCAGTGTTGGTCTTCCAGTGTTGAGATTATCCTGGACTTGAACCAATGATCTGCTGTGCTGCCTGCCAATCTTGGGATTGTGCCATTTTACCTGTTGACCTTGCGTTCCTCAGCCTCAGGAGCCAGCAGCTTCAGAAAGAAGCCTCCAATTCCTGTGGGCTGGGAACTAGAGGCAAAGCTGAAGCCCATGGTCAAGGACCTTCACCTAGCATCTATAGGCGGCACTCTGAATTTGGGCTTCTAGTTTCTTGGCTCAAGGCAAAGAATACCAGAAAGATGTTTACTTGTGTTTTATTGACTATGCAAAGGCATTTTGATTGTGTGGATCATGACAAATTATGGATAACATTGAGAAGAATGGGAATTCTTGAGCACTTGATTGTACTCATGAGGAATCTGTACCTTGACCAGGAGGCTGTCATTCAAACAGAACAAGGGGACACTACATGGTTTAAAATCAAGAAGGGAGTGCGTCAGGGTTGTATCCTTTCTCCACACTTATTCAATCTATATGCTGAGCAAATAATCCGAGAAGCTGGACTGTATGAAGAAAAACGTGGTATCAGGATTGGAGGAAGAATCATTAACAACCTGAGATATGCAGATGATACAACTTTGCTTGCTGAAAGTGAGGATGACTTAAGGCACCTACTGATGAAGGTTGAAGATTATAGTCTGCAGTATGGATTACATCTCAATATAAAGAAAACAAAAATCCTCACAACTGGACCAATGAGCAGCATCACAATAAATGGAGAGAAGATTGAGGTTGTCAAAGAATTCACGTTGCTTGGTTCTACAATGGATGCCAACGGAAGCAGCAGTCAGGACATTAGACGACGTGTAGCATTGGGAAAGTCAACTGCGAAGGAACTGTTTCAAGTGCTGAGGAGCAAGGATATCTCATTGAGGACTAAGGTGTGCCTGACACAAGCCATGATATTTCCAATCGCCTGGTATGCATGTGAGAGCTGGACAATGAATAAGGAAGACCGAAGAAGAGTTGATGCTTTTGAGTTGTGGTGCTGGCGAAGAATGCTGAAAGTCCCATGGACTGCTAAAAGAACTAACAGATCTGTCCTGGAGGAAGTGCAGCCAGAATGCTCCTTGGAAGCAAGAATGGCCAGACTTTGTCTCACCTATTTTGGTCATGTTGTAAGAAGGGACCATTCCCTGGAGAAGGATGTCATGCTTGGTAGGGTGGAGGGTTGACGAAAGAGGGGGAGGCCTTCAACGAGATGGATTGACACAGTGGCTGCGATGATGGGCTCAAGTATAGCAGGGATTGTGGGACTGGCGCGGGATCAGGCAGTGTTTTGTTCTGCTGTGCCTGGCGTCGCTATGAGTCGGAAACGACTCGACGGCACTTAACAACAACAACAACAACAAAGTTTCCAACACTATAAGCTAATAAACTCCTGTTTGTTAAAGCCATCATTTGTGGTATTTCTGTTATAGTGGCACTAGAGAACCAAGACACAAACTGAAGAGACAAGGACCTTTTCCTAGAGCCAACAGAGATTGAAAGCTCTGAATTTGGACTTCTAGTCTCCTAAACTGTGAGAAATAAATTTTTGTTTGTTAAAGCCACCCATTTGTGATATTTCTATTATAACAACATAAGATAACTAAGACAGGTATGGATTTTGACCCCACCATTTTATAGTTGTTTAGCCCTAGGCTAGTTAGCTAACTTCTCTCTGCATCACTTTCTCTACCTACCTTATCAGGTTGCTGTGAACATTTAATGAAATAATTTGAATGATGAGTTTAGCACCTGGCACATAGTAGGTGCTCAATAAATGTTAGCTCTTTGTCTTAGTTTCCTAGTGCCACCATAACAGTCCCACCACAAGTGGGTGGCTTTAAAGAACAGAAATTTATTTCCTCATAGTTCTGAAGGCTTAAAGTCCCAATCAGGGTCTCAGTTGTATCAGTCCTTCTGCAGGACTCTCCCCTAATTTCTGGTGCCTTCTGCAATCCTTGTCATTCCTTCGTTTGTAGATGATCTTGCATGACTTCTGTCTTCTCCCTGTGTGTGTCTCTGTGTCTACTGTGCTATTTTATAAGATACCACTATGAAGTGATTGGGAGCTCTGGTAGCATAATGCCTAAGGCACTTGACTGCTCACCAGAAGGTTGGCGGTTCAAACCCACCAACCACTCCTCGGAAGGAAGGTTGGGCAATCCTACTTCCATAGTGATACTGCCTCGGAAACCCAAGGAGGGGTTGCTATGAGTCGGGGCCGACTCTCGACGGCAAACAACAACAACAACAGCAATGAAGTGATTAGATTCAGGATCCCTACTCTGGTATGACCTCATTAACGTAGCAAAAGAAAACCCCTATTTCCAAACAGGGTCTTATTTATAGGTATAGTGAGTAGGGCTTCAACACATTTTTTGGGGGGGAGCACAATTTAATCCATAACACACGTGTTATTGTGAATCCTCTACTCATAACAATCCAAAATCTGGCTGCAAGAGGCACACAACACAGCCAGGGTAGCGGCAGACACTTTAGAATTGACTGCATATCATTGATGTAAGGTTGTATGTTGCTTATTCTTGTTGTTGTTGTTGTTATGTGCCGTCGAGTCGGCCCCGACTCATAGCGACCCCTCCTTGGGTTTTCGAGGCAGTATCACTACGGAAGTAGGATTGCCCAACCTTCCTTCCGAGGAGTGGCTGGTGGGTTTGAACCACCAGCCGTCTGGTTAGCAGGCAAGTGTCTTAGCCACTATGCTACCAGAGCTCCCAATTCTAGTACCTATCAATAAGGAGGGCCAAGTAGCATCTAGTAGTGGTTTCTTTCCTTTCACCCTGGCTAGAGCCATCAGAAAATAGCCCTAATTTTGAGGATGATGAAGCTGTATGCAGAGACATCAGGGAACTTGCTCTCAAAAAAACAGTGAATCAGGATATGCCTAAAACGGATAAGAAAAGCCAGCCATGTTGGCTCTGTGATACCTGCTGTCCTTGCTTAGGAATGGGAACAAATGGAAAAGGAGCAGAGCAGAGTAGGGTTTGGCTTAGACTTGTTCTTGTATTTTTCCCTTTTGGATGCCTGGGCTGTCTCTTACCCTTGAGGAGGGCCCCCTGAGGACTTGGGTCCATAAAGCCAGGTAAACTTGCCTCCTCCCCAGGAGCCCTGCAGTCCCTTGAGGCCTGGCACAGCTGCTTGCCCATCTGCCCATGCAGATCAGAGATGGAAATCTGCAGGTAGACAATTAGACACAACAACCTGCCTGGGCAGAGGAGGAAGCCTACTTAAGAGGTGCCAATCAACCACAGGGCAACCTACACTCTTCTGGCATAAGTGGGCCAGAGACTTCAGGGCAGGAAGAGACTCCTAGGGGAAAAAGGAGAGACCTGTAGGTACCAAAGCTCATTTGGTCTGTATTAACCCCTTATCCAAGTCACTGAGTGATGCAGATGGTTAATGCACTTGCTTGCTAACTGAAAATTTGGAGGTTCACTTAGAGGTGCCTCAGAAGAAAGGCCTGGTGATCTACTTCCAGGAAAAAAAAAAAAAAACAGGCTTGGAAAACTCCGATACCTGCGAGGTCGCCATCAATCAAGGTAAATTGCATAGCAACTGTTTCTTAACCCCTTATCACTGTTAGTTCCTGTAACTCTCCAAGTGCTGGCAATACAGACAATAAGACACCAATTGTGGGCCTTGAAAGGGATGCAGAAAGGAATAGAGCAGAAGATAAATAGCGAATGAGGTGCTGGGTAGGACTGAGAGGGAGGAGGGCAGGGCAAACAGCAAGAATTAACACTGCTTTTCTTGGTATAAAAAAGGAAGGAGGGTATGTAATGAATAAAATGAAATGTTGTATTTCTGTTTTACTGGAGCTTCAGCCTATTATATCCTTGAGCTACTTCTTATGCTGGGAGATCAGCCTTGTGACTCAAGCATGTGAGTGGAGAGTGGCAGGGTTTCCATCCTGGGCAGAGGAGAAGGGGGAAGGGAGAGACTGAAGAGAGGCAGAAACCCAAGTAGGTGCTTTGTTCATGATTTCCTACTGCAGAGGCTCTGTGTAGAGTAGTCCTCTGCTGTTCCTTTGCCCACACCATTCTTTGCCTAAGCACAGGGCCCCAGAGCTTGGGAAGTGAGTGGAGTTTAAGGGTGCACAACCCTGACCCATTTGAATCATAGGGAAATGAATGACAAGGAGATCAGGAGGAACCCAAAATGGGGATGATGAGGAGAAGTGGATGCTGAGTGAAGTGGGGTTGAACACCCCCTTCCCTGAGTCCCAGTGCCTAGCTCAGTGCTCAGTACATGAAATATGTATTGAATGAATGAATGAATGAACCAATCAAGTAGAAAGAAAAAGGGGTTTGACTATGTTTATCCTTCTAAGCTGCTGTTGAGTACCGTTGATTCTGACTCATGATGACCCCATGTGTGTCAGAGTAAAACGGTGTTCCATAGGGTTTTTTTTTTCAACAATTCATTTTATTTTGTTGACATTGAGAATATACAAAGCAAAAAATTACACCAGTTCAAGTTTCTACACGTGCAGTTCAGTGATGTTGATTGTGTTCTTCAAGTTATGCAACCATTCATACCCTAGTTTTCTGAGTTGTTTTGCCCCCCATTGACGTACACTCATGGCTCCCTGAGGTTCCTATCTAATCTTCTCAGTTGTTAATTTAATCTCATATAGATAGATCTTAAAAGAGCATAATGCTCAAAGCAGACATTCTTTTTTTGTTTTTACTGTAATATATACATGCTAAAAGGACAAGGAGGCCCCATGTTCTGACCTCCTCTAATCCCACAAGAGGAAGACTAGCAGTACTAGCAGTTACTACTAGCAGTAACCCAAGGTCTATTACTGCAAGGCCAGACATGCTGCCTCCCTCCAGCCCTTTCACCAACCGTTCCTCCCAAAGCACCCACCACCTCTCCTCTGAGTTCGATAATTCACTGAAGTGGCCACACAGAACTCACGGATTACGGGGTTTATTAGGGAAGCACCAGGTTACAGCTCAAGTTCAGGAAGAACGCTCAGTCTCTCTCCCAGCCCACCATCCCTCAGCCAACAGTCTCTCACAGTCTCTTTCCCAGCAGTGCTGGTCCCTCGGTGTCTCACTCAGCGATGCGTGTCTCTTGCGTCTCTTTCCCAGCAATGTGTGTCTCAGGAGCCCGTGTCTCTTTCAGCAGCACGTCTTCCTCCACCAGCAGTCAGAGAGCGTTCTGCCTCTAGGAGGCCTCTTTTTGAGGCCGGAAGGGTGGTCAAACTAGCCAATCACAGCATCAGAACTCTAAGCACGTGAGAGAGAGTGGGAACCTCCCAGAACATTCTATTGTGCCACGCCCAACAGAAATAACCCAGGTGGATAGCTTCAGCAATCAGGAGCTCCTCAGTTGCTCATAGAAAACCCCACCTTGGAGTTTACAAAGACTTATGGGTAGAAAAGGCACACTAAGTAATTTACTACGCTGCAATACATATACAATAGTATATCCATTTCCACCTGTACATTGTCAACTGTTTTTAACTTCACTTCTTTTTTTTAGATTGTGATTTGGGTGAAAGTTTACAGAGCAAATTCATTTTCCCTACAATAATTCATACACATTTTGCTTCATGACATTGATTGCAATCCACATAATGTAACAGCTTTCTTCCCACTTCCTCCCTATGGTTACCTCTTCCCTGTGTCCTTCTTTCCTATGCATTCCTGCCCTCTGAGCTGTCTCCCTGTGCAAATACTGCCCTTCTGTTCTCCCATGATTGATTGTTCTAAGGAGTGTACCTACCTGGGGTAAATGTTTACCTTATATGCTCAAGGCAGACATTCTTTACTAGTAAAGCTAAAATATTGTTTAGTTTTAAGAGGACATCAGGGGATATTTGTGGTTTAAGGTTTAAAAATTGTGTTAGGGCAGTAGTTTCAGGGGTTTATCCAGTCTCCATGGCTCAAAAAAATCTGGATTTCATAAGAATTTGGAGTTCTAGTCTGCATTTTCCCCCTTTTGATGGGGATTCTTCTATGAAATGTTTGATCAAAATGTGCAGTAAAGATAACATTCTCCCATGGAGCAGCTTGTGGGTTTGAACTGCTAACCTTTTGGTTGTCAGCTGAATGCTTAACCAGTGCACCACCAGGGTTCCTTCTTTTATCCTTTAACCCTTTTTAATTCTCTAGTTTGGCCATATGGGTTAGACTTAGGGCCCAGATAGCAAAAACTGTTAGAAATCTGTTGAAAGTTGAACATTCTGTCTGATCATCTATCAGACAGAGAGCACTGCTTTGTGAATTAACCATGTTTTTGGCTTCTCTTCTCTTCATTTCTGTGTATGCGCTCACTTGGTTGGGGTGGGTGGGAATACAGAGTGGGATAGCCATGCATAGAATCATTAGAATGGGAGTTAGGAAGTATCTGTAGGTTCTATCTCTCTGTGGTCTCCTGTCCCTCCTTGGTTTCAGAGTCTAGGTTTCTTTCCCTCTGCTTTGCACATAGTGGGCTATGATGGAACATTTGCTGAATTAAGGAATGACTGTAAGTTGGCAGAGGCAAGAGGAGAAGCTTTCTCAGTCCTGACTTTTTAAGCTGTTCCTTCTCTCTGGAATGGGGTGGGCCACCTTTAAGGGACAGAAGAGCTGAGTGTCTACTCATGCCCTATGGTCTCCACCGACTCAAGGGCACAGTTTTAGTCCAGGCTCAGCTGGCAGGGGGGCATGGAACTGGAGCTGGGTGTTGCCCTTGGCCATAGAGAAAACCGGCCACAGCAGGACTGGACACGTCGAGGGCTCAGCAGCCTTCCTTACAAAGCAGCTTAGGAGAAAATTAAGTGGACTCAAGCCAGGGGAAACCCAGCTCATTGCACTGGACTCGTGAGGAAAGGTGCCAGGCAGACTGAGGAAGGAGGGTCACTCTGGACACAGTGACTGTGGCCTTTTTTTTGTGTTCATCCCCGTCTGTAAGTTAGTGGTGGCTCAGTTGTGCTTGCACTGGCAGCTGGAGATGACTACTATTACATCGTCCCCTGCCTATCCTTCAACTCCTTGATCACTCAGAGTGCTGAGGCCTTATGTGACTAAGTGATCTCTGGGGACAGCCAGCAAGCATAGTTCTGCTATGTGGCCTCCTCTTAGATTTGTTCCCAAGCTACTCTAAGAAATATCACTAAGGACGTCTTCTGGTGATAAATTAGTTTCTAACAGCACTTTGTCCTCCATTCAGATAGGAAGTAAGCCCACCCAGATCTTCTGAGGTAGGAACCACATCCCAGCCAGGCAGGGACTTATCCATAGTGACAGTGGGCGGAGGGCTCCCTGGGACTGGCATCTAGGCACTCAGCCACCCCCAGCCCTGGGACCCGAGCCTCTGTATCTCAGCATGAAGACTTCATGTGCTGCCCATCAGTTCTCTGCCAAACCAGAAATTTATTCACATGTCAGTTCCTTGATACTGTGACCAATTCATCCTGGTTTTCCTAGAACATTCCTGGTTTTAGCCCTGAAATCTTGCTTCTTGGGAACCCCCTTTGTCCCAGGCAAACCAGGATAGATGGCCCCCCTATCTTTAGGGATTCTCTCCCTGCCAGCCCTGTGAACCCGGTTTGCATTTCTCTGTATTGCTTTCATCATGGGGAATACTTCTTCCCACCATTCAGCTTCTGTGGGCTGACCCCAGACAGCTGAACTCACAGATAATTGGGCAGAGATGCCAGCCACCCAACAGCATGAGGCATGTCTTTCTATCTTTCAGGCGCTCTAAGACAATCAAAATGGTTGAGCCTCTCTACCTCCAACTGGGGCAGCTGAAGCATAGCACGGCCATGACTCCTGCCTGTCAGAAATTGAGAGCCCTGATCAGATCTCATATTTTTCTTCTCTTGTAAATAACGCCAAGCATAATCTGGTCTCCTTTACTCTAACACAATCCCTATGAAGACATGTAGAGGTGACATGGTACACTGTTAAAAATGAAGTCTATAGATGGGTAAGTAAGCTATCGGCTTAAGGGTCAGATAGAAGCATTACGATCAGATTGACTTCCAGAATTCAGGACCTTTAGATACAATACCTTCAGCCTTTGTTTTATTTTATTTCTGGGATTTTCTCTCCTGTTCCATATCACTTCTTCTGCATCTTGTCTGTCTCAGCTAAGATTTTGTCAGAGAAACTCAACCTCAGAAAGGATTATTTCTCAGTTCTCTTGGCTTGGCTCTTTCCCTGTCTTATTGATGTTGAGAGTTTCCCATCTAAGCATCAGCCTCCTCCCTGATGTGGCTAAAAAATAAACAGAGCTAGGGTTTCCCTTTCCTGCTGCCTAGCCCAGTTCTTCCCATCCCACCCCATAAAGGGGTTATTCATTGAGGCCCCTTTCTTTATCCTATTTATAAATCTTTTCAGCATGTTTTTGTCCCTAGTGACAAACACTATTCCACCCTCCTTAACCCTGCCCTTGAATTCAGCCTTGGTCAAGATACTAGGAGGAGCTCTGATGGCACAGTGGTCAAGGCATTTGGCTGCTAACCAAAAGATTGGAGGTTTGAACCCACTAGCCGCTCCACCATAGAAAGATGAGGCAGTCTGCTTCTGTAAAGATTTACAGCCTTGGGAACCCTACTTGGGCAGTTCTACTCTGTCCTATAGGGTTGCTATGGGTCAGAATTGACTCGATGGCAATGGGTTTGAGATACTAGAATGTCCTTGGATTGTGAAAGCAGTTTGTGATCAACGGCTATCCTGAAAGTTGGCAATTCAAACCTGCCCCCTGGCTCCATGGGATAAAGGCCTGGTGAACTGCTTCTGTAAAGATTACAGCCCAAGAAAACCCTCTGGGGCAGTTCTGCTCTGTAACACATGGAGTTGCCATGAGTTGGAACCCACTCATGTCAGAAAGTTTTTGAGATACTAGAAATTTCCTTCCATTCTCTGCCCTTTAAAATCCTTAGCCCTGGCTCTTAACAGGCCTGCCTGACAATCAAAGTCATCAAGAAGAACTACTCTTTGAGGGACAGGACAATGGGATGTGGGCAGTGAAGAGGACTCATGACATCCTTATACAATTAAAACACATCCCCACCAGCTGGATATTTATTATACCTCATTACAGGCGGTGGAGACTCATGCAGAACATCGGGGCCCAGAGCTTGAGTGTGACTTCATTCCTCACTCCGCAGTTATCAGTATACTCAGTCAGTACACTTGTAATTAGAATTGAGTGATATGGATGGTGGAAGCATGTGAACTGTACTTGGCTGACTTGGTCAAGAGCACAACTCAGGAGTCAGTCTTCCCAGGTCCTTTGGATTTGAACACTTTGTCATGGATTTCTCCACTTTGTCGTGGAGCAGCATATTTAACCTCATATGTAAAAGTGAGGTGATACTCCTTGGGGAGAACAATCATGGGAGAAAGAAGGGCTGCTTATGCACCGGGAGACAGCTCAGAGGGCAGGAGGGATGGACACAGGGAAGAGGTAATTATTGGGAGGAAGTGGGAGGGGAGCTGTTGCATTGTGGTAAATTGTGGTCAATATCATGAGACAAAGTGTATGTGAACTGCTGTATGGAAAGTGAATTTGCTCTGTAAATCTTCACCCAAATCACAATAAAAAAAAAGGGGGGGGGGAGGTGATATATTAACCATTTTAAAAGATCGTTGTGAAGATTAAGTGAATTGCATTTAGAATTATGCCTAACACATAGAATACGCTCAATAGGTAGCTATTATTATTAGCTAAGGCCACCTGGGTGGTGCAAACATTTAAGCCCTCAGCTACTAACTAAAAGGTTGGCAATATGAGCCCATCCAGAGGTGCCTTGGAAGAAAGGCCTGGCAATCTATTTTTGAAACATCACAACCACTGAAAATCCTATGGAGGACAATTCTAATCTGGTATGTGTGGAGTTGCTATGAGTTGGAGTTGACTCAATGGCAACTACTTTTTTTAATGCATTTTATTGAAATATAATATATGTACAGTGAAATATACAAAACTAAAGTGACATGGGTCAGTGCAATTTTTTTTTGCAGTGTTCCCTCCCCTCCCCTCCCACCCCTAGCAACCAACAAAGAAAGTTTCAATCCATATATAAACCTTTCCTTGACCCTCCACAACAACGAACTAATACTATATTTGTCCTGTGATTGACTTATTTCACTCAGCATAATGTCCTCCAAGTTCATCCATATTATGCGGTGTTTTGCAGACTACATTATTCTTTAGTGCTGCATAGCATTCTATTATGCATATGTACCATAGTTTGGTCATTCACTCTTCTGCTATAAATCTTAGAGATAAGTCCCATGTCAGATATGTGATTATTGGCAAATATGAATTTGTTGCTGTCATTTTTGTTATGTGCTTTTTTGTGGTGTTGATTTCTTTGTTCCATCTAATTTTCTATGCTGAGGTAGTTTTGTTTATGAATTGTGTTATCACTTCCTTCATTGTTATTGTTTTAGTATTTGCTGAATATTTATGCTGGTCCTCTTTTTTGATGTGAAGGTTTATCATTTTTCTTTGAGGTTACCCTGTGATTTATAGTTTTCTTCCCAAGTTTAGAACAGTCTGTTCTATCTTGTAGTTTTCTTGACTTTCCTACCATCTAGAAGCTCTGTAACGACACAGTTTTTCCCTCTTTTTGGTTTGCAGTTGTCCTCATTTGTCAATTGATGTCTCTGGTTCCCTGTTTACAATCTTGTAGGCTTCTTTACTTTGGATACTTCCATAGCTGGGTTGGTTTCTGGGTTATATCGTCATGTGTGTTAACGGTCAGTTGTTGTTGGCTCTCGTTGCTTCTCTGTCCAAAGGGCTCCCTTTAGCATGTCTTATAAGGTTGGTCTGGTTGTAACAAATTCCCTTAATTTCTGCTTATCTGGAAATGTCCTAATTCACCATCATGTTTGAGGGACAATTTTGCCGGGTAAATAATTCTTGGTTGGAAATTTTTCTCTTTTAGGGTTTTATATATAGCATCCCATTGTCTTCTCACCTGCATGGTTTCTGTCAAGAAATCTGAGCTTAGTCTTATTGGTTGCCCCTTGTAGGTAACTTTTCATTTTTCCCATGCTGCTCTCAAGATTCTTTCTTTGTCTTTGGTTTTGGTGAGTTTGATAATATGTCTGGGTGATTTTCTTTTGGGGTCTTATTCTGTTTGGGGTTCATTGGACTTTCTGAATGGATATATTCTCATCTTTCATCATACCAGGAAAATTCTCTTCCAACAAATCTTGGACAATTTTCTCTGTGGTTTTATTTGTCTCTTCCTGTTCTGGAATTCTGAAGACATGTAAGTTATTCCTTTTGATGGTATCCCCATGAACCTTAGGCTTTCTTCATTTTGTTTTGATCTTTTTTCTGATTTATCCCTTTCCAAAGAAGTGTTCAGGATTTGCCTTCAATCTCCCTAATTCTGTCTTTCATTGATTCAGTTCTGCTCCTTTGCCCATTCAATGTCTTATCTATTTCTGACAAGTTAGTATTAATCTTCTGGATTTCTGTGTGTAAATTTTGTATCATTTCTAATTTTTCATTTATTTTGTCATTTTGTTCTTGTATTGTCTTTTGAAATTGTTCTAGGGTTTTCTCTGTGTTTTCCTTGATCTGTCTCTCAGTTTGTTGAAGATACCTAAATATAATTCTTTTGAATTTCATATCAGGAATTCTCTGTGTCTTCCTCAGGAATGTGTTTTGTGTCTATATCCTGGTCCCTTGTTTCTCCTGCTTTATCTTGCTTCTTTGTGTGAACTGTGATGCACTGTTTTTTCTTCGAGGCATTGTGACCTTTTTGTGTTTATATTTAATTGGTGATTGTATGTTGGAGTGACTTGCCCATGATTTTCATTTTCTTTGTTTTGTTTGTATGTTATCTACACACGCAGGGTACTGTGCTGTGCTCCTCTATTCACTAGTTGACAGCACTTATGCACTCACCACCTGTGTCCTTTTCTGTTGTCAGCCTCTCATATGTCCCTGCTGACCTTGGCAAACAGAGCCTATTCTTAGGTCCCTGGAATCCGAATGAGAATGCTATCACTTTAAAATCCAAAATGGTTGCCACTTGTAAAGATTCACAATGGCTGCGCCCCCAGTCACTTTAAATATCCAAAGTGGCTGCTACGTGTAAACAATCAAAATGGCTGTGCCCTTTGGACAGCAGAAAGTCAACAGCTCAAGTTGTCTCCCTCCTTGCTGTTTCCCTTCCTAGTCATAGGCCACCAGCGCCATTGTCCCTGCAGCCTTTGGTGACCAGGGCTGATCTTTAGGTCAATTCTCAGGTCCCAAAACCACATGGAAATATTCCAGCTGTTGATCCCGCAGAGTAGCTGACAGTCCACAGCTCTGACGGTCCCTGTACTCACGTTTTCATTCAGGTTTTTCCACTAGTTGGTGCCTAACCCACTTCTGTATAGTTCCTTTCAAAGCTCAGGGCTCCAGGATTATCTTCTGTATCTCTGTCAATTGGTTTTTCTTTTCTTTGTTGAAGAGGATCTGTGTAGCTTATCTGCCTATTCCTCCATCTTACCGGAAGTCTCAATGGCAACTTTTTTTTTAAAAATTATTAGTTACTTTATACCCCTGCTGTTTGCCTCTCTAGTAAATTGTTCATTCATTTGAAAAATGTATACTGTGTTGAGTGCCTATTATGTGCCAGGAATACAAAGATAAACTTGTCCAAATTTCCAGTTACACAATCATTTTATAACACTCTCTGTTTTTGCATCCTCTTTTTCCTCCCTCAACATCCATTTGGGAGTTTACAGAAGTTGAGAAATGGGTCAGCACATAGGTCCCATCTAGTTCTTGATGATCCTAGTCTACATGGTTTGGGGTGTGGTGTGGAGTGAAGGCTGCTTACCATGAGAGTCAAGGTCAATGGCCCCTCTGGTAACCAGCTGAGGAGCCAAATGGAATAACCTCTGTCCTGCTTACCTTGTGAGGTGCTTGCAGATTACATGAGGTCACAGATGCAAAGAGTCCCTTGAAAAAGTAAAAGTCCTTTGAAAATGTCAGGTGCTAGGGTGATGCAAAGAGAGCCCCTGTTTGGTACAAACAGTTAATACTAACTGAAAGGTTGGAGATTGGAGATTTGAGTTCAACTAGAGGCACAGTGCCTAAGACATTTGACTGCTAACCAGAAAGCTGGCAGTTCAACCCCACCAGCTACTCTTTGAAAAGAAGATGGAGCAATCTACTTCCGTAGAGATATTGCCTCAGAAACCCAAGGAGGGGTCAGTATGAGTCGCAATCAACTCAGTGGCAGTGAGTTTTTTTTTTTGTTGTTGTTGTTTGTTTTGAGAGATACCTCAGAAGAAAATCCTGGAGATCTACTTCTGGAAAATCAGCCACTGAAAACCCTGTGGAGCACAGTTCTACTCTGACACACATGAGTGGTTATGAGTCAGAGTTGACTCGAAGGTAACTGGTAGGATGGTGCACATCAAAGGGGATACTGTCCTTGGGTGAGTTCCTTATTGAATGGAGAGGCAGGCCTTCTATAAGAGAGGTCTGAGAATAATTAACATCAGTGCCTCCATGAGGCCACTAAATGGCCAGTGTCTAACATAATGTTTAACATATAGTAGACACACAATATAGAAGCTGTGGTGGTGTAGTGGTTAAGGCATCTGGCTGCTAACCAAAAGTCTGTGGTTCAAACCAACCAGCTGCTCCACAGAACAAAGATGAGGTGGTCTGCTTCCATAAAGATTTACAGCCTTGGAAATCCAATGGGGGTTGCTGTGAGTTGGAATCGACTTGATGGCAGTGGGTTTGGTTTGATTTGATTTAGACAAACAATAAATGCCTGGCACATAGTTGTAGGCTTCAGTAAATGTTTGGCGTATGACTGAATGTGACATCAATGATTTTAATTAACTTAATATTGATTCTCAGAGGGAATGCTAGGTGTTCCTCTTGTGTCTCATAGACCCCTGGGAATCAGTTCCTAGGATAAAGAGGTGAGGGGAGGTGGTTACAGTGTTAAGGAAGGTTATTAAATTCCAAAGAAATCCAAAGCAAAGGCAAGGTCGTCAGGGTGGGCATGACTTATCTGGGAGGGCTTCCTGGAGGAGGTGATTCAGATTTAGCATGGGAAGAAGAAGATGCACTTGCACTGGTGATCTGACATTTCATGGGTAGGATGGACATGTATAAAATCCCTGGGGCCAGTAAGCTTGTTTTCTCTGGAGAACCCCAGAAGAAAGTTAATAGGAGTAAGGGATATTGCCCCCTAAGACGAAGCAGAGGAGTTTATATAGGCAGTAGCCACAATCGGGCTTTGAGGGAGAAAAAAATGCTTGGTTGGGGAGTGTGGAGGAAGGGAAACACATTTGAGAAGTGTGATTGTGGTTGGTGGGGCAGTAGACCACAGGAGGCTCATTATCTGCTGTCTCACCATTAAGGGAAGACTCACTCTCTGGAATACCAGTCGTTGATAGCTCTGGATAATGTGGACTGCAGTGGAACCGTTGTGGGCTTGGGACCACCTGCCAAGTAGCCAGCTTCTACCGTTCACTAATGGCACTTTGAAGGAGGCAACAGCTGAGCGGCAATACTGGCTTCCCAAGGTGGGGCTAGGAGCTGGTTGGCCAGGCTCATTAGAGTTCTGGGAACTGCTGTTGCAATGGAAAAGTCAGGGACTAGACTAGAATTTATAGAAGGACATCTGGCAGCTAGGACTAAGGTCATACAGTTTAGTGCCTTGAGGTTAATAGATCATTATTTCCTCCTGGGCACACCCAGTTACTTATTGGTTAACATATTTAATTGGGCAACGTGAGACTGAGTGAGGGCAGTGGGGGTCAGGCAGACCTAAGGTCATACCCTAATTCCACCACCTACTGTGTGATCTTTAGCAAGTTTCTCAACTTCTCTATGCGTCACTTTTTTGCCTGTTTAAAAAGTCAGAGCAGTTGCTGTCAAGTCAGAGCCAGCTCCAGACCACCCCATGTGTGCCAGAGCAGAACTGTGCTCCATAGGGTTTTCAGTGGCTGACTTTTCAGAAGTGGATCTGCAGGCCTTTCTTCCGAGGCATGTCTGGGTAGACTTGAACCTCCAGCCTGAAGTTATCAGCTGAATGTGTTGACCATTTGCACTACCCAGAGATTCCTTGTCATTTATAGAGTCCAAGTAACAAATGCCTTTGTCAGAGAGTTTGAGAGTTAAGAAAATAACACATCTAGAGTACTTAAAATGGTGCCTGTAGAGCACATAGTGAAGTACTCAATGAATGGTGATGGTGTTTGTTTTCAGTTTCTTCTTCCCAATCTCCTGAAGTCTTTTACTAAAGGGAAGAAGGCAGAACGTGAACTGCAGAACCCCGGGAGCTGCTTCTCCTGCAGGTGGGGTCCGCTCTGCCTTACATTCACCTAAGCACTGGACACACCAGACTGTGAGACTGTCTGTTTCTCCTGGCCAGAGCAGACATTTAATAAATGTTTTTTGAATGGAAGATGAATTTGACATGGTCTTTGTCCCTTAAAGTTCACAGTCTAGCAGGGGAGACAGACTTATACACAAAGAATTAAGAAAACAAGATTAGATGCACAGAGTGCTTTGCAGACACAGATGAAAGAAGATTGCCTGGGCAGAAATCAGGAGCAGCTGTTAGGGGCGGGATTGGGCTGAGCCTTAAGGTATGGGAAGGGCAGTCCAGGCAGAAGGAATAGCATGAACAGAAGCTTGGGTGTAGAGGTAGCGTGGAGCCT
Source organism: Orycteropus afer afer (assembly GCF_000298275.1). Classification (NCBI taxonomy): domain Eukaryota; kingdom Metazoa; phylum Chordata; class Mammalia; order Tubulidentata; family Orycteropodidae; genus Orycteropus; species Orycteropus afer. The sequence continues at coordinate 1,084,856 of NW_006922159.1, forward strand.
GGAATTAGATCAGTGTGGTCAGGGGCTGGAGCACAAGGAACCCTTCAAGGACCACAGAGGAAGAGGCTGGAAGGTGGGCCAGCTTTCAAAGAGTCTAGATAGCTCTGCCCAGGAGACTTGATTGAATCCTTTAAGAGTTTGAAGCAGGCATGGGGCACCATCAATTTGTTTCCTCTCCTTGTCTTGCCCCATCCTATGGCAGGGAGGAATTTTTTCAAGTATAGATGAATTACCTAGGATCAGAGAAGCCTGTGGCCTGCGTGAGGATATGCAACACATCATCTATCAGGTCAGCCTGAGAGCTCAGTGCTGTTGGCTTCCACTACATGGTGCTTTATGTAGTGGACTGTCCTGTCAATGTTGCTTGGCTCTGTCTCCTGTCCTTGTAGACCTTCCCAAGGGCCATCAAGGCAGCCATGACCTCTGGCTAACACCTTCCCGAGTTCTGTCTCACAAAACAGCCTTGACCACTTAGAGAGCCCAGTGTGATCCAGCCTTCCCCACTCCCCTGCCCAGGTTCTTTGGCACAAGGGAGATGCCACAAGATCCTCTGGAATTGCTTCCTGCTTCATTTCCAGGTGCCTGGCTGCCTGGCATGTGCCAGGCTTGGCTCGAGGGCTTGTTGTTTTTCTCAAGAGATCAGGCAGGATTTGCAAAGTGTAAAGTCATTATCCTGGGTTTTTGGAGGAGGCTGAGAACCTCCTCTGCCTCCCTCCCCACTCTTCTCCCACATATATTCCAGAGTCTAGTTCCAAGAGTTTCTCTTTCTCCCTGGCTGGTGAGGGCAATTGGGGCCAATGTGCCCTGTCTGTATATGATGTTGTTAGTTGCCATTGTGTCAGTTCTAGCTCACAGAGACATGATATACAAGAGAATGAAATGTAGCCTGGTCCTGTGCCATCTTCATAATTGTTGGTCTGTTTGAGTCCATTGTTGCAGCTATTGTGTCAATCCACATCATTGAGGAGTTCTCTTGTTTTTACTGACTGTCTGCTTTACCAACTATTTTGGTTACTCTGACAAGAATATATCAAAAATGGGGTGGCTTGAACAAACAAGAGTTTATTCTCTTCCAGTTTGGAGGCTTTAAGTCTGAGTTCAAGATACCAAGCTTTAGGGGCTGGGTGAAAGCCCCTCAACCTTGGGCTTCAGCTCTGCCTCCTGCTCCTGCCCACTGAAGCTGGAGGCTTTTCTTCACTTGGACTGCTGCTGGCTGCTGAGGCTGACAAACCCAGGGTTGACATATGAAAAGGCACAGTCCTGATGTTACCAAACCACATGGCAGGGCATTAATTCAAGTTCATTGAAAGTCCCAAGGTTGCCAGGGCATGCCAGGCTGCTGAACGATGACTCAGCTACATGCAGGGTTCAAGTGTGACATAAGCTTGAGACCATTCCCCAAGACTTCTCCTTATATACAGGAAGCAGACCACATCCCTAAAGCAGCTACTCAGCTGCTCACAGTAGATTCCACCGTGGCGTTGATTATCAGTCTCATCATGGGGAATACTACATCCAGCTGCCCAGCCATTCAACCAGGCCCAAGTTGACACACAAACTTAACTACCACACCAACTATGATATCCTTTTCCAGCATCTGGTCTTTCCTGATGACATGTCCAAAGTAAGCAAACCCAACTTTTGCTATCCTTGCTTCTGAAGAGCATTCTGGCTGTATTTCTTCTAAGACTGATTTGTTCATTCTTTTGACACTCCATTCAGTATTCTTTATCAATAGCACAGTTAAAACACATCAGTTCTTCTTGTCTCCCTTTTTCATTATCCAACTTTTGCCAGCCTATGAGGTGATTGAAAAGACCATGGTTGGGTCAGACATACCTTAGTCATCAAAGTGACATCTTTGCTTTTTCAAACTTTGAAGAACCCTGAATTGTGCATGTTGAAATTGTGGGGAATGGTGTTTTTTTTATTGTGTGTATTTTCACCACAATAAAGAAAATTGATATGAAAAAAAAATTAAAGCAACAATGAAAAAAAAAAAAAAAAAAAAACTTTGAGGAGGTCTTTTGCAGCAAACTTGCCCAGTATAATGCAAGTTTGATTTCTCGACTGCTGCTTCCATGGACGTTGATTGTTGAAGTTGTCAAAGATTTTATTCTACTTAGGTCAAAGTGTGGTAGGTCTCCACACTTGTGGAGCGAGTGGCTGATGAATGGGCAAGGGACATGTGGGAGATGTAGGGGACCCTGGACTTTTCAGAAAAGGAACAGGAGCAGGAGGGACCTCACAGAGGTTTAGTTTAATCAGAGCTTATCAGAAAAATCTGCCTATCTGCTCCACCCTAAGGAAATTCCAGAGAGAAGCCCAGTTATTAAGTTATGGCTCCTAGCTGCTTCTCCAAGTTATGCGAGGACTGAGCCTGCTCAGGAGCCCCTTCCTATAGAAGCCACTTCTCCCCACCTCACATGCCCCTCAGGGAGCCAGAGCTTGTGTTGGGGAGGGCGGGAAATCCAGGTGGAATATGGCTCCTTCCTCTGTTTCCTCTGGCAGCAACTCCAGACACATAGCTCCTTGCTCCTTGCTCCAGAAACACTTGCAACATCACCTTTACTCTTCAAATGGAGGGGTCTCCCCAGGTTGTATGGTAGGCCTCCATCCCCTAAATCCATTCCCTTCACCTAGGCCAAGAATAACCCTCCGTGTTATGGATGGGAATGTGGAGGCATGAGGGGCAGTGGAACAAAATAGGGCCCTGAGGGGACAGGGCAGCTAGTTCTTTGCTCATATTCTTGAGGTGGGAAAGGAGAGAAGGATGGAAGATGGAACAGCAGCATCAGAGTTCTGTGAAACTGCCTGGCCTCCTTAGTAGCTGAAGTGCTACCCTGTTAGGAGTACTCTTTATTTATATCCCCGGACAGGCTCTCGGGGGGCAGCCTGTTTCCACTTGTCCTAGTTAGAGTTAGACCAGCAGAGGGCAATTTTTCAGGGTCCAGTTCCATTGGTTTGAGATGATTATCTTCTGCTACTTGGTCACCCACCCTTCCTCCTTCCTTCCATCCTTCTTTCCTCCCTGCCCTGGATTTCAGGAATGGATGTAGGAGAATGGGGGATTTGACATAAACTGGGGAGACTCCATCACTTGACCCCCAACCTTTCCATCCTTCCCTCCCTCCTTCCTTCCTTCATTCTCTTCCCCAAACATTTATTGAGACATCACTATATGCCAGACACAAGGAATGCAAGGATAAATAAACCATGGTCAATATCCTCAAGTAACTCAGAGGACTGTGGGAAGACAGACATATAAACAAATAATTAAAATACTGAATGATAACAGGACTCAGAAATACCTGTATAAGAGTTAGAGAGTAAGTATAAATGAGGGAGGAATCACTTCTGTCCAGTTGGGAATGGAAGATTTATTGGGGGAATAGAATTTCCTACCAACTCCAAAAGGAGCCTGGCTTTGGTACGATCCACCCACACATATTTGCACATAGTTTGTGACCATGAGCAAGTCCCTTAACCTCTCTTGATCTCAGTTTCCCCGTTTGTTAAAAAATGTTTGGGGCTTATCAAAGTATGTTGTTGTTGTTGTTATGTGCCGTCGAGTCGGCCCCGACTCATAGCGACCCCTCCTTGGGTTTCCGAGGCAGTATTACTACGGAAGTAGGATTGCCCAACCTTCCTTCCGAGATAGCAAGATACAAACCAAAGCCATAGGTTTTGCCTAGTTTAAGGCACATGTTAGCCAATACACATTTCCGTTCTCCTTTGTGGCACAGTGATAAAGAGAAAGATATGGTAGTCCATAAAGTTTACCACCTTGGAAACCCTATGGGGCAGTTCTACTCAGTTCTGTAGGGTCACTGTGAGTTGGAATCAACTTGACGGCAATGGGTTTGTTTTTTGTTTTTGTTTTTGTTTTTTTACAGAGACGAGCTAATTTGGAAGGACAATAAATAAAGTTGCTGGGAATTTCTGAGGAAATAGTCCATAAAGCTGATATAGAAACTACTATTCCCCATTTTATTCCAAACTAAAAAAATAAAAAAAACCAAACTTACTGCAATTGAGTTGATTCCAACTCACAGGGACCCCCATTGGCTTTCCAAGGGGGAATCAGACTGCCTCATCTTTCTTCTGCAGAGCAGCTAGTGGGTTCAAACCACCAGCCTTTTGGTTAGTAGCCAATGCCTTAACCACTGCACCACACAAGGTTAATAGTTGTGTGAGACTCTGGAAAGATCTAAATCCATAAATACAGTTCACTTTCATCATCTCTTTTCTATTTCTTCCCATCAGAGAGATATTGACTGGGTTTGATGAAACACGTGGTCAGTTGCAGAGATGAACCGAGGATGTTGTGTTGGGGAAATTTTTCACTGAAGTCAAGGTAGAGAGGAAACAGGGACAAGTGCCAGGCTGGAAGAGGCAGGCACTGCCAGAAACTTTGAGGTACAGATGACCTTACTTCTATTTCCCCATCTACCAGAAACTTCTTATTCCTCATTGAAGGCTCACAGAAGGATCCTTGGCAGGTCATAGGCCCGTCAGGGGTGAAAAATGGGAGAATCTTGTCCTTCCTGACATCACTAAACCATGAAGAAGATAAAATGAGATATGACCAGAAAGAACTTGGGTCTTCTAGATTTAAAAGTATGGGAGAAATTTAATATTCTCTAGTCAAGTTTAGGGAGCTCTGGTAGCATAGTGGCTAAGGCACTTGACTGCTAACCAGAAGGCAGGCGGTTCAAACCCACCAGCCACTCCTCGGAAGGAAGGTTGGGCAATCCTACTTCCGTAGCGATACTGCCTCGGAAACCAAAGGAGGGGTCGCTATGAGTTGGGGCCGACTCGACGGCAAACAACAACAACAACAACAGTCAAGTTTATACCATTCAAATTAATCGAGTATTTAGCACATTATGTGGTTATGAGCCCACTTAACTTAGTTCATTATCACAAACTATTGTGGTAGAACTCTCTGGACTTTATAATGGGACCCTGGAGGTGCAGTTTCCTGAATCAAAGCCATTAGAAAATTATCTAACTCAGTTCTGAGGCAAGTGAGTGCATTATGTAGCCACCCCTCTCAGAAACAAGGCTTCCTTCTTAGTCCCAGAACCTTCTTAGATTTGGCTTCCCCCTCCTATACGAGAAGTTGTCATTAAAAGGAAATAGTGTAGTGTAATGGTTACAACTCTAGACTTTGGAGTCAGAGTTCAAATCCCAGCTCTGCTACTTATTAGCTGTATGACGTTGGGCTACTCTCTGTGCTTTGTTTCCCTCACTTAAAAATGGAGGTATTAATGATACCCATTCCATAGGATTGTACAGGATTAAATGAGTTACTTTGAAAAGTTCTCAGCAGAGTTCTATCAGATGCTTGTACCTTCCTTTTCTTTGCCCAGCCACTGTTCCTCACATCACCTATGCCTTTTTCTCTAAAGCTTGGGCTACGGAGAAAACACCCATGAAACCTTTTGAGAATTGGAAATTTGACTCTAAGCATATATTGTCCTTGGAAAGACACTTCAGTGCTTCTCTTACAGCATTCCCCCTACACACACACACACACACACACTACACAGAGATATTTATCTTGTAAGCAAGGATACAAAGAGCCCTGGTGATGCAGTGGTTTAGTGCGTGGCTGCTAACTGAAAGGGTGGCAGTTTGAACTCACTAGCCACTCTGTGGGAAAAAGATATGGCAGTCTGATTCTGTAAAGATTTACAGCCTTAGAAACTCTATGGGGCAGTTCTACTGTGCCCTACAGGGTTGCTATGAATTGGAATCAACTCAATGACAATGGATTTTGGTTTTGATAAGCAAGGATATATACACATGTACATATGTACATTCACTTACATGTGTTGGCGTATAAATATATGAAATAAAACTTTTATGTAGCACTTGTGCTAAGTACTTTTCCAAATGCTTTATGTATATTGACTCATATAATTCTCACAGCACACTTATGAGCTTGTTGTTAACATGCCATCGAGTCAGACCTGACTCATAGCGACTCCTCCTTGGGTTTCCGAGGCAGTATCACTACAGAAGTAGATTGCCCAACCTTCATTCCGAGGAGTGGCTGGTGGGTTTGAACCACCAGCCTTCTGATTAGCAGTCAGGTGTCTTAGGCACTACACTACCAGAGCTCCTTATGAGCTTGGTACTGTCATGGTCCCCATCTTAAAGGTGAAAAAGATGATGTGTAGAAAGACTAAGTGGCTGAGTCAGGATTCTAATACTGTGTGTGTGAGAGAGAGATGGAAGTGTTTTAAAAGTATCACTTACTCTTTATCAGCTGCAGTGCACTTTGATTTTTTCTACTCTGTTCGATAAAATTTTTTAAAAATGACAATTTGACTTACTTAGTTGATTTCCCAACCCACTAAGAGTCAAAAACTATAGTTTGAAAGACACTGTCCCACAGAGTCCACTCAGAAAGAGAGATGGGGTAATGAGGGGAAACTCCTGATGGGGAGGAGAAAAAGAAATGCCGGCTTCAGGGTGGCCTTTTTTTTCAAATACAGGGTGGAGATCTAGCTGGGCTATTGGTGGGGCTCTGGCACAGGTGAGACAGTACCTCTAAAGACCATGTGTTGAGACCTTCAGAAATGGCCAAAGAGGCAAAGGCTATAGCTGGGGTCATGTGTAAGTTGGGCAGTTTCTGCTGATAAATTCTCAAAACAGGCCTGGCTTTCCAACCTGCAGTTGAAGATGTGGGGAAATTTCTGGGAGTCTAATTTATGAGCTGATTGGTGGTATAGCAACAATACCTTAAAAAAAAAAAAAAAAAAAAAAAAAACCGATTTCTGTGAAGGTTTGCAGAGCCAATGGCAACCCAACATGTTAGAGTAGAACTTGCCCCCATAGGGTTTTCAGTGGCTGATTTTTCAGATCTTCAGGATTTTCTTCAGAGGAGCCTTTGGGTGGACTTGAACCTCCAACCTTTATGTTAGCAGCCAGGTGTGTTAATCATTTGCATTACCCAGGGACTCCTCAAGTAGTATCTTAGGTTTTGTTTTTAGGTCAAACTTTTTGAAACATCTTTAAATTTAATGTTCACAAGAGCTGAATTTGGAGAATATAGGTTCCATTCCCATTTTACAGGTGAAGGAACTGAGGCAGGGAGATGCTTAGTGGTTCAGCCAAGACTCAGGTATTTCAGCTACAGAGCACACGGTTGATTTTGTGATTCCATATTAACCTCAGAGTTGTTAAAGGAAAGGGGATACAAAGAGGCCATTAACTCTCTGCGGTTCATCATTTGGCTTCTCTGTTCTTCAGCCTTGGTTCCCTACTGGTGAGATACAGTAGAAGAATCCTCACCATGGAGTATCCTGAGCATAGGCCGAAGGAACAAGGAACAAGGCTTTCATCAGCCTTGTGGTGTATTAACTGCCCAAGTTTAAATTCCAGCCAGACAGAAAAAGTTAAAACAAAGATTGGGAGGCTAGAAAAGGTGAAAACTAAAGGAAGTAGTGACATTTTAGAATGTACCTCCATCTCTCTGGAATGAGTTAGTCAAGGCACTGCACCTTCTGGAGGGGGAGAAAGGCCAAGATAAACTCCGGGCCTGTGACAGCTCCAGGGTGCTGGAACTCCACCCCTGCACATACTGAACTGGCATTGGAGCAAGGACATTCAGGGAAGCTGGGTACCATAAAAACTCCCTTTCCTTCACTGAGACCATTTCCCCACTGTCCCTATTCTGAGCCATCCACAGCTGTCCTTCAGAGCAGCTGTCTTCCAGGCCTAGCTTGGATTTCTCATGGGGACAGGGTGTGCTGTAACGCCCACTCTACATCCTGTATTGGGGATGCCAGGCTTTTACCCAGCTAGTGCCTCTCCTCCCCTCTCCAGTCCTGGTGTTTCTTTTAATAGTTTAAGAAGTTAGGAAAATATTTTTCAGAGCTATCCTTGCTTTTGAAGGATCCCAGCTTCCTCTCGCTGGGAGGGAACCTTCAAAGATCATGTCTATCTATTGATCAATGAGAAAATATTTATTGAGCAGGGTCCACTTTGTGCATTGCATTATGCACATCACAGGACTCCACAGTGTGGCCCCCAAATACCCTCCTAACTTCATTTAGTTATGCAGTATACACAAGATCATAAATATAGAGCATTCCAACAGTGCCTGGCACATAGTATACACACAATAAATGTCCCACCACCATCACCGCTTAATGTTGAATCAATTCCGACTCATGGCGACCCACGTGTGTTAAACTAGAACTGTGCTCCGTAGGGTTTTTGATGGCAGCTGTTTTGGAAGTAGATCACCTGTCTACTCTACTTTTGGAAGTAGTAGGCCTTTTCATCTCTTGGTAGACTTGAACTTCCAACTTTTTGGTTAGAATCTGAGCATGTTAACCATTTGTACCACCCAGAGACTCCAAATTATCAATACATGCCTTCATAAGGGAGGGAGCTTTCTGTGAGCTGGGCATGTTTAACAAAGGCTTTCTAGATGAGATGGTGTTTGAGCTCAGCCTTAAGGCAGTGTCCCTGTCACCCTCTCCCTCTCCCCAGGAGATTCGGATTCAATACATGTCTGGCTCAGAATTTGGGAACGTGTTTTTCAGAAAAGCTGCTCAGGTTATAAGTTTGGCTGAGATATGCTACGTTAAGGGATAACTTTCTCTAATGGCTGGAGAGGGGTGTACAACCTGGGGGAGACAGAAGAGGAACTGGCATGGCCAAAATCAGGAATGCATAAGGCTTGTTGGGGAAATAATAAGTAGCTCAGTCCAGCTGGATTAGAAAATTTACACCCAGGAGCAGTGGAATATGATGTTAGAAAGATGAATGGGAATGCACTGTAGTTGTCCTTGAATGCCAGACCAAGGAATTATACCGTTATGAAGGAAGCAGGGGAGGGGGTTGACCACTAACATTTCTGAGCAAGAGAGTAACGTGATGAAAACAGGATTCATTAAACCACATCTTACAGAGGAGAACTTGGCTTTTATTTTAAAATCCAAGGGCAGCGTCCTAAACTTTTCATACATTCCAAGTGCTTCTTGGTGTCTCACCTCAAAATCCAGTTTGTCTCACAGGAGTTGGAAAACAGCTGGACAGGGCCCAGAGACGTTCTCCCATTTCTACAGGACAGAACCCACATATCTTAGTGGAACAAGAGTGTGTGCCAGGGTTTGGGGCCAAACTGGCAGAGCCCTGGGGCACGTGAGGGCACTGAGGCTGCATTGATACAAGTGCCACTTCCAGGGGAGTGTTTGGGGTAGTTGGAACCATCATGGATTTAGAAGCCCTTTATTTGTCCTTGAAGTGCTGTCCCCCCTTAATACTGGCCTTCAGAATTGTCCCTTTGAAAAGTATGTGAGCATCAGGTCAATCATCTTCACCCTCCTGCTCCACTGTGAGGGCAAAAGAGATGAAGTTGATAAAGGCCTCTGAGCCAGGGAATTAAGAGCCTAGAAGAACAAAGACAAGGTATAATATAAAGAGGGTTACAGGAGGAAGAGGTTCAGTGGGGTTTCACTGCTTCTTACCCTATCTCAGTGTGGGGTACCCATCTGATACCTGAGAGTAGGATCTGCCAGGAGCTATGGAGGCAGCAGGTGTCTGTTCCCCTCCAGTCTCTTGGGTTAGACTGTTCCCAGGTTAGGGGGAGTGGTCACTAGTTAGAGTCTATCTTGTCCTTCAAGAGTCCTCCTCTCCTCTTATTCTTGTCTCATTCTTCCACCTGTTATCCTCAGGAGTATCTGATGGAATCTCGGAGACCTAAACTTCTAATAAAGAAAGGATTTCTTAAACAGGGAATTTCTCCCCCAACCCCAGGCTTCTAGGGCAAGTGGAACATTCCATTTAAAGGGTGAAACAGGAACAGGTGAGTGTACAGTGCAGAAAGGAGGACTAGGAGACACAGGTTGGGGGAGTGTGGCTGAGCCACTCACATTGCCAGTCTCCACCTCTGCCACCTACCTACCACCCTGCTTGAGGGCACCTTACTTCTTGTGCTCTGACTCCAAAATGCCAGGATGGCAGGATATGGCCCTAGGATGCCTAAAAAGGCCAGGTAAGAGGATATTCTCTCAGAAGACCCCCATCTGTCCTTCTGGGAGCCTTCACTTTCCCACCCACCCAGGGCTTTTGTGCCCCCCAATTCTGGGGGCACCATTCACATTGTGCTCTGGTGACTAGCACCCCCTGGGGTTGTGTGGAGGCCAGGAAGCTAGTGCCAACAGATAAATAGGAGGGCAGAATTAGACACTTTTCTGTGTCTAGGCAAACAATAGGGACCTTTCCAGGAAGCTGGGGGAGGGAGGTGCCTGTAAGAGGATCCCCAGTGGATGCTCTGTGGCGGTAGCTTGAACAGGTTTTTGCATTTGCTGGTGATTGCTTAATTAGACACTTACATGGTGCTCCCTGCTAATGACCACATCTCCCAGGGAGATGACAGATAAAGAGGTGGGTAGCATCAGAGTGCCTGGTGAAGGCCCCAAGGACAGCCCCTTGAGAATGGGGGGCATGGAGGTAGGGCATTAGGTAATTTCTGTGGGCCAACACACAATACAGATGGTCAAGGAGAACAGGGGCTTTCTCTCTGGGGATCAAGAAGAGAAGCAATGGGCTTGGACCTATTTTTGTCTGATATTAACACCCTCTCTGAGCCTCAATTTTCTGGCTGTGGTTTGCCTTCTTGAGAAATGTGGAGGGTCATCCCCTGTGTCCAGGGAGTCACTGAGGCCAGATAAGGCCAGGAATGATGTGTTTCTGGAAGAAGGCACCTGGAGCTGGCAGGCTATCAGGTGTTTTTCCAGGCACCCTGCAAGCTGGGTTGGAAAGAGAACTGGGTGGGGCACTGTGAATGGAGGAGTGTATCACTGGGCATTTTGACATTTGGATTAGACAATTAGGAACCATTGTAAGGAGTCCTGAGTGGTGCAGGCAGTTAAGTGCTGGGCTACTAACCGAAGGGTTCACAGCTCAAACCCACCCAGAGGTGCCTTGGGAGAAAGGCCTGGTTACCTACTTTGAGAAGGTCACAGCTTTGAAAATCTTATGGGACAGAGTTTTACTCTGCACACACGGGGTCATCATGAGTTGGAATCAGCTTGGTGGCAATTTGGGTTTGTGTGTTTTTTTTTCGTGTGTGTATGGAGGTGTGGAGATTTGAAGCTGAGTTTTGATAATGGGCTGAGAAGCTTGCTGCTAATGTTCAGAGCCTCTCAGAGGGTATACTAGAGGCAAACTGATGTCAGTAATTTCCTGCTGATGACTAGAAAGTGGGGTGGCTTGACTGAAGCATTTGTGATTTCTCTGTGCCTGTTCTCATTGCTTTCCTTTGGGCCCACCTTCCTAGGACTGGGGCTCTTGGGATATCAGGCAACAAGGCCCCCTGCCCTCTCTCAGGTGAGTCAGCCAAATATTTACCAAAAGCAGGGCTGCAGAGTAAAGGTGCCCGGTCCCAGGTAAATGTTGTGTTTGTCCTCCCCAAACAATGCCACGCTTCATGAGCTCCTGTCCTCTACAGCCCTGTTGTGAGGCCTGGAGCCAGGCCCTGTGAAGGTGCATTGTGGGAAGGCACGTGACTGTGTGTCATGTGTTAGCCAGGGAGATGCCCTACTCTGCCTCCCAGGGTCTCTGGGATACTGGCCTCCTGGCTTGGGATCATTTTTAGTCTCGTTTTTTCCATCCTCAATTAGTTGCCATTGTGTTGATTCTGACTCACGGTGACCCATGTGTGTAGGAGAAGAACTGTGCTCCATGACGTTTTCGATGGTTGATTGTACTGAAGTAGAACGCCAGGCCTTTCTTCTGAGGTGTCCCTGGGTGGACTCAAACTCCCAACCTTTCGGTTAGCCCCTGGAGCACAATAAACATTTATACCACCCAGGCTTTGTGATGGCCTTGTGATGGTGGAATCTGGCTGGACACTGCAGGGCAGCTGTAGTCCACTTATCCCTTCAGTGCTTCTTTTCCTGGAAAATGGAAATAATCACTTCCGCCCATATCACAGAAGCTTTGGACTACCGGGAAAAACTGTGAGCTGGACAGACCTACCTTTGAATTGTGGCTTTGTCACTTACTGGCTGTGAGACCTTGAGCAAGTTAGCTAACTCCTCTAACCATGAGTTCCCTGTTCTGTCAAATGGAAATACTACCACATACTTTAGAATGAGCATTTCTGTGAGAATGAAAGGAAACAATATGTACAAAGTGTCTATAACAGTGCAGCTCATAGTAGGCACTCAACTGTTACGCGTTAGCAGCATGGACAGATTACTCAATAAGCAAGGTAGCAAACAATTTCACATGAGGTTCACCACATCTTTGATTACACGTCTTTGATGTGGTGAAATTATTTGCTACAGATTAGTAAGTAAGCACAAGTCAGCTCGTATTTACCTTGCTTACTGGGTACTGTCAGGGATTGTAAACTTGAAAAGATGCTTTGATTCTAAAGGAAAGTGCTATGAGGTTGGGAGAGAGATAGATGCCAGCCATACCTAGATGCAGAATCTTTGATGTCGTGAAAAATGTGAAATTATTCACTACAGATTACTAAGTAAGCACAAGTCAGCCAATGCTTACCTTACTTATTGAGTAACCAACACTGGTAAGTACTGTTATCATGTAGTACCAAATTAAGGCTTACTGTGAGAAGTAAAACCCAAACCTATTGCCATTGAATTGATTCTAACTCCTAGCAACCCTATAGGACAGAGTAGAACTGCCCTGTAAGGAGCTGTGGTGGTGTAGTGGGTAAGACATTTGTCTGTTAACCAGAACGTCAGCAGTTCAAACCTATCAGCTGCTCTGCAGGAGGAAGATAAGGCAATCTACTTCCCCAAAGATTTGCAGCCTTGGAAACCCAGTGGGAGTCGCTATGAGTTGCAGTCAATTTGGTGGCAATGGGTTTGGTTTTTTGGTTTGGTTAGACAGATTAACAGGGTTTGTCTTCTGCCTTGCCACTGGGTATACTTGAACTGCCCACCTTTAGGTCAGCAGTAAAGCACAAACCACGCACACTACCCAGGGACCTTGGACATGCTGTAGCATGTGGATTTAGTCTAGATCTTAGGATACATTTTCTGAGTTTAAGGATTTTAGGAGTCATATGGCTATGGGTGATTGTGAAGTTTCCTTCTATAAAGAAATAAAACAATTCCCTTTATAGTGGGATCTGAGTGCGTTCATGTTGGAAAGTACGAAGAGGGACTATGTTCAATTTCATTCAATGCACATTTTGAGCCAAGGTATTTCTAGTTCCAAAGAGTCAATGCTTTTGTGTCTTTAAAAACCCTTTGAACATCTCAGAAGGAGGAAATATTTGAAAACTCTATTCCATTTGGCAATTATCATTAGTTTTTTGTTATCCACTCAGGAACTAATCTATTTAGTTCCAGAACTAGAAACAGTGGGTGGGAGCAGTAAAGCTTTCTAATAGTGCTCTTCAACAATGGAATAGGCTACCTTCAGACAGTGAGCAGCCAGCCCTGATGGTGTGGAAGGAGCAGGTGGCTGATCAGCTTTCATGGACGCTGTGAGGGGTTTCCTGCACTGGGTAGGAAGCACCCTTAGTGCTGAGGTCCCTCCCAAATGTGCAAGACTGTGACTCTGAGATCACCAAAATTCCCCAGCTGAGGATGGAGGACTTCTCTGCCAGGGTAAGATATCAGAGATGGCAATTAGGTAAAATTGCCGCTGGAGCTTTCTGACTTTGTTCGCCAAAGCAGAGCCCTTTTCACTTGGATAAGTCTCTAACATCATCCCTCTCCCCCAAAATTCTTTCCTATGACTTTTTCCAAAGGCCAGGAGCTTTTGTGCACTTTTGGCTGCTGCCGTTCACTGCTGCATATCTCAAAACCAGCCTCTGCTCTAGGTGGATATTCCTAAAGCCGTAGGCCTGCATCTTTTTTTCTTGTATTCCAGACCATCTCTAGCAGGATGGGAGGTTAGCAATCAAGCAACCATTTATTGCATTTCTACTAGGTTCAAGGCACTGGTGGAGGAGCTGAAGGAAAGACAAAGAATTGTAATAAATAGTCCCTGCCCTTGAAAAGCTTCAGTCTCTTTTTTGGAAGCAAATTGTATACATATTAAAAGTCAGCTGAGGATACAAGGCTGTTTGTAAATGACAACTGAATGGTAAAGACAATACATATAGCAGGACTGTATGGAAGAATAACTGATGACTTAGGTGTCCCTGACATCTCATATGCATAAGTAAGCTGGACAATGAAATAAGAAGACCAAAGAAGAATCGACACATTTGAATTATGGTGTTAGTGAAGAATATTGGATATGCCATGGGCTGCCAGAAGAATGAACTAATCTCTCTTGGAGGAAGTACAGCCAGAATACTCCTTAGAAACAAGGATGGTAAGACGTCATCTCAATTACTTTGGACATGTTATCAGGAAGGATCAATCACTGGAGAAGGACATCATGCTTGGTAAAGTAGAAGATGGGTGAAAAAGAGGAAGACCCTCAATGAGATGACTGACAAATGGCTGCAATAATGGACTCAGCATAGCAACGATTGTGAGGCTAGTGCAGGACAGGGCAGTGATTCATTCTGTTATACATGAGATTGCTATAAGCCAGAGCCAACTCGACAGCATCTAGTAAGCAGTGGGCTGAGGCCCTTTGGTGAACTGAGACAGTAGATTTTGGACACTGATTACTGTTGGGTGAGAGACTGGGGCGGGAAAGGGGAATCAAGGTTGATCAGGCAGTTATAAGGCTATTTGGCTGACAGAGTTATGATGACATTGGTTCAAATAAGGTAGCTTTGATGGGGAGCCAATTAAATCACTATTCCTAGTTGCATGTGTGTCTTTTCTGAGATACTGTAGGCCAGATGTTGACACCCTACAGCCTGTGGGCCAAATCCAGCCTACTGCCCTTTTTGGGTAGCTTGCAAGCTATGAATGGCATTTCCATTTTTAAATGGTTGGAAAAAAATCAGCAAGAGAATAATATTTTCTTTTGACATGTAAAAATGATATGACATTCAAATTTCAGTATCCACAAATCGAGTTTTATTGGAACACACCATGTTCATTTGTTTACATTCATTCATTTATGTGTCTTCTATAATCTGTTTTGGTGCTACAATGCCAGAAGTTGAGTTGTTGCAAGCAACAAAGACTGTATGGCCCAGGAAGTGGAAAGATTTACTACCTAGCCTCTTACAGCTGACCCATACTCTAGACAAATATAGTCATATTGGTAGTTACAAATTATTTTTAACCCAAACGGTAGCGTACGAAATTAATTGCTCTGCCCCTCCCTATTCTCATTTATTGAATCTTGGAGACTGTTCTATAGTGATACTATCATATATTTAGTCAGTGGGTGGTCAGTCTTAATTTGATTTTAGACATACAGAGGTGAAGGTGAGGGCTGAGTATCCTGGGAAACGCTCAATAAGTGGTTGGACTCCTAGGACTACAGCTTGGAGCCTAGAGATTGAGATACAGGCATATTTGCAGGGACGTCTTCAGTGCCAATCTCAGTCTGTGACCTTGGCCTGTGGCTCACAGGTTTCCTTTATAAAAATGGAACATTGCATTCTGATCACTGTAAACTATGAATGTTCATCGTCTGACTGACACGAAGACAATGAATGAGAAACATTAAACCAACTTCTGAAGGAACACTAAATACTAAAGGCAATTTAGAGGTTCCTTCTGAGTCACAAGTGAGCTAATAAATAGAAGATAGTGTGGAGTAGTGAACAGAGAGGGGAGGGTATTTGAGTTCTTTAGTGCTGCTATGGGAGCTCTGGTAGCACACTGCCTAAGGCACTGGGCTGCTAACCAGAGGGCTGGCAGTTCAAACCCACCAGCAACTCCTCGGAAGGAAGATGGGACAATCTACTTCCGTAGTGACACTGCCTCAGAAACCCAAGGAGGGGTCACTATGAGTCGGGTCTGACTCGAGGGCACATAACAACAACAGTGCTGCTCTAACAGAAATACCACAAGTTGGTGGCTTTAACAAACAGAAATTTATTTTCTCACAGTTTAGGAGACTAGAAGTCTGAATTCAGGGTGCCGGCTCTAGGGGAAGGCTTTCTCTGGAGGAAGGTCCTTGTCTCTCTGAGCTTCTGCTCCTAGGCAGTGTTCATGTAGCTTGGCATCCTCCATCTCTGCATCTAGTTTGCCTGTCCGATCTCTTTGATGCCTCAAAAGAGATTGACCTAAAACACCTCCTACACTAATCCTGTCTCATTAACATAACCAAAAACAACCCATTCCCAAATGGGATTATAACCACGGCATAGAGGGTAAGATTTACAACACATATTTTTTGGGTACACAATTCAATCCATAACAGAGGGCAATATTTATTGAATATGTACTGTATGACAACTGTTTCTACTGTTACTTTATTTAATTGTTACTTTCTTAGGTTGCATCATTAACCTTATTTTACAAATGAGGAAACTGAGGTTCAGGGACAACCAGTGGTTTTTCTTACAGTGATTCCACTGTATATATCAAGTTGTATTAAAGCATGAGTTCACCTGACTTTTAAAACCTCCTCTTCCCATTCTACCACCCAAGATGCTCAGTCGGGCTGGAAGTCACTCTTGTGGTGTCGTCCTGTTTTGGGCAAGCCATTTCATCTTCCTAGCCTCAGCTCCTTTATCTGCAAAATGAGACAGTTGCTACTGTGATTCTACTACTGGTGGAAACACAAGGGAAAGAGGATAGCCCTATAAGAGCCATATGCAGAAAATTTGAAGAGGAGAGGAAAGAGGACTTCTTGCTCATTGAAGTCACAGGATGGGTGCGTTCAGCAACGAGTGTATGTATGTCAGACTCGGTTATCTGGAATCAGACAGATCCCTAGGAGAATATTTTTCCTTGATGTGGAGGAAGAGTCCAAAAATCTGTGCTCCTAAGCTAGAAACTTCTTCATCACTTTTATTGTCATGGCCCTGAGCTCCACTTAGGTACATATACTGATGGAGGGGTTGGGGTAGAAGACAACACCGGACAGGTCTCTCTCCTTGACTGTACAGCATGGCTCAGCAAGGGCTTAGGATTTCTGGAAGAGCTGCAGCTAGAGGGCTGTCTGATGTTACCAAGGAGCAGGCGGGTGGGGAGCGAGGGGAACGCGAGGGCGGGAAGCCAGCAGATCTAAGGAGCTGGGGGTGTGAGTGTGTTTATATAGGACTCGGCCAACCTGCAGTTTCAGATTTCAGATCCAGCTTTATCGGCAGACAACCTCCTGGTTTTCAGTCAGCACTTGAGCAGGGAGAGTGCTGCCACCAGAGCCTTCCTGGAAGGCTGGGGAGATTCTAGACTCCCAGGTTCCCTCCCTGCCTCCTTCTCATGGGAGCTCCACCCGCCACTCCTTGGATCTGGACTATTGCTTCGTTCCTTCCCAGTTAGCAGTCTGCTCCTCTCTGCTGGGTCCTGACTTCTTCCAGCACAAAAGGTAAATGTGAGGACTGGTAACCTGGGTGAGGAAGAACTGGAGCTAGCCAAACTTTTAGTGCAGAGGACCCGGAAGAAAGACGCACATGTTTGGCAAAGAGGATAATTCAGAAGTGAGCAAGCGAACGAGTGGAGAGAAAAAGAGGAAATGAATGTGTGTGTGTATGTGTGTGCATTGGGGACACTTAAATGAGAAGCAATTTTTTTTTTTTTTAACCTTCCTTCCTTTCTTATAGCTCCTCTTTCTCTCCTAATAGATAAGAATGCCTGGTGACTATGCATCTTCCTCAGTGTCTCCCTGAACTGCGTCTATAAAGACTACAGTCAAAGAAACCTCATGGAGCAGTTCCACTCTGTAACATATGGGGTCACCGTGAGTCAGAATTGACTCGTGGACAATGGGTTTGTTTTTCAGTTTTCAGTGTCTCCTCTCAAAAAAATTAGAGAAAATACCTGATTTCTAGAATGAGACTATCTCCTCAGGCAGGGCAGGGGGTGCGGAGGGAATTGAGAGAAGATTATGTGTCCAGAAGACTAAAGCCCCTAGAGTGAGCTCTGATTTTGGGAGGACCTTGGAACACCCCTGATAAAGCTAACTATGGTCCTGTAGCTGTCTGCATAGTGGGAAAGTGTAACTGGTATGGAATCTGGCATGGGTTTGATAAGGAATGAACTTGAATTGGTCTAAAGGGATCGAACCTGTGAGAGACAAGTGCTCGGAACACTTCCTTCTGAATGTCTCTGAATTGGACAGGATGGAGGCCAGTGACTGTGGGGACTTGGCACCCTGCCTGAAAACACAAGTTTGGGTGGGGAGGAGATTGGTGGGCTGTGGGCGAGGCTGGCTGAATGTGGCTCCGTCTTCTTAGGGTTTGTGTAGTGTTTCTCAGTGGCAAGGAGCAGAGTTGGGGAACTATCACGTACAGAGGCTGGTGGGCGGGCAGCCTGGCATAGCTGCCAAGACTCTGTCTCCCCAGTCACCGGTCTTGTGGGCCGCACTTGCTGAGAGGCAGGATCTGGCTGGAATAGTGGGTGGGCCAGCTGAATGGGACTCAGCAGGAGGCTGGAGGTGGTTTTTGGAAAGCAGATTTTGGGAGGTGAGCTATGCATCCGAAGCCAGTGTGGTGGAGAGAGCTGAGGGTGGGACTTGGACAAAGTGGAAGAGAATAAGGAGCAGAGTTTGCAGAGTCCGAAACTCTGATCCATCCCAAGGCTGCAGCCAGCAAGAGGATCTCAATTGTCAGATGGATGTGACCCGGAATAGAGAGAAACCAGGGGTTGGCCTTCTGATTTAGGAGTATAATGAGATAGATGTATGAGAAGCGATGGGGGCCAGGCAAACACAGAGAAAACTCATTTTCAGCATAAGAAATCTTATAGTGCTATTGAATCTGGGAGACAATCACATAGCTGCTTATTAGGCAACATAATTAGTAGGTTGTACAGTCTGGTTATTTTTAAAACTATGGGCATTTAAAAACTAATTTTTATTTTTATCACCAGCTACTTCCAAATAGAGTTTCCTGTGTTTTTGTATATTTGGTAGATGATGCTGTGCATAATTTTGGCCATCAGATTAATAATAACTCCTTGCTTTTGCTCAGTCACCCGGTGCTTCCCAGTTCTGAGTGCACTTTCGTTGCATGATCCCTCTCTAGCTCAATTCAGCTTGTTTGCCAATCTACTCTCTCTAAGGCATTCTGTTTAGTATTGAGCATATAAAGTTGAAAAAGACCTGGTTCCTGCCCGCAAGGATCGCACAGTCTAATTGCTGGGATCTAAGACAGGGGCAATATTAAGCCTATAATATAGAAGAGGAAACTGGAGCTGAAAAATGCTAAAAGATGCATGGTTAATCACCAGAAGGCCAGGATTTGAATGAAGAACTAATTCCTAATTCAGTGCTTGTTTGTGCCTCCCCCTTTCTACAGCATAGTACCATATCTACTTTCCTCTACTTATTCAATTCACATACTTTCTCCATCAGACCAGTTGCTTTTGAGTTGATTCTGACTTATGATGACTCTGTGTGTCAGAGTAGAACTGTGCTCCATACAAGCTTTCCATGGGTGCTTTCTTGGAAGTAGATTGCCAGGCCTCTCTTCCAAGGCACCTCTGAGTGGACTTGAATCTCCAATCTTTTGGTCAGCGTGTTGACCATTTGTACCATCCAGTACTCCTTCTGTGTTAGAGTAATGAGAAAAGAGCAAGAGTTTATGGAAGGCAGAGTAGAAAATAGCTCCCTGGAGTGGCATCATCCTCTGTTGCTGGGGCTCCCAGGCATCAATGGGTCTATATCATGTTGCTGACTGGGTGCTCACTAACCCTTTGTAGGCCTGCTTTATCTTGGTTTGGTGGCAGATGGTCTTCCTTTCTTTTCTCCTTGGATGATCGCAACAGGCAAGGGAATGGTAAAATTCAGAGGCTCACAGAAGCTTGGGAAATCCAACCTGGAGATAGATGCTCCCTGAGCACTTGATTTATAAACTTAACAACCAACATTTGTTCCTGCTTTGTGATCAACAGAGTACTTTTACATATGCAAAGAATCTTACGGTGATCTCCCTTTCTTCATTGCCCAACTTGGATATCCTGGAAAGATCTGAATCTCCAAAACTTAAGGTCTTTTTCCAACTTTTTAGGCTTGCATTAAGAGTGAGATGGAAAGGTCATCTGGCCCAGAGTCTGAGATTTGGGGCTGTGACAAGAGTTTTCACCGGTTTGAGGAGAAATGAGAAAAAAGAGAAAATGTACTGATTTTTTTTTCCCCCAGAAAGCCAAATATGCTCAGTTTAAAGGACTTTTTTCTGGGAGCAAGAGATGTGCTAAAATATTTATTCTGAGGTTATGGCTTTCTTATTCTTTTCATGAACTGATGGTGAGAGTAAATGGTTGGTTGGGCTTTTAAAATTTCCTTATTTGGCAAAATAAAAAAGTGGGTAACCTTATATTGGTTCCTCAAATTTCATTTTTTGAAGTTTTACTGGTCCATGAAATCCAAAAGTCTTACCTCCAGGCAAGACATTCTCCAAACAGACAGAATTACCCTGATACTCTTTTGGGCAGAGTCCTGGGGTAGGAATCAAAAGACTTAGATTCTGATCTTGCTACCACTACTTTTTTCCCAGTGGGTCTTTGGAATGTGATAACCTCACTTCCATTCTCTGTCTCCCTGTTTTTAAGTTGTGGGAGGTTTTTACCTCCAGGTTGAAGCCACTGGCAAAAGAAAGTACTCTCCCTTTCTTTTCCCCTTTGTCTGTATGGCAGGATCAGAGACTCTACTCCCTTGCCCTCTTCCTACAGCCATCTTTTGGAAATGAGTTCTTTATAGACCAAAGGGATTTGTGGATAGGGTTATGGGAGCAGCATGCAGTGTATTTTACATATGGGGGCTTAGTGGCCAATGTTAATCATTTGGAAACACCTTTCTAACATGATGATCAAGAGTCAAGGGCATTTAAAAACCTTGACATCAATATTTAAATTGGCAAATTTTCTTAAGCTCTCAAGAATACAGGCTGGACCTTTTCTAAATTTGGATGCTCCTGGAGGCATTAGAGGAGCACTGGTGACCCAATGGTTAAAGCGGTCGACTCCTAAGCAAAAGATCAGTAGTTCAAACCCACCAGCCCCACTCTGTGAGAGAAAGATGAGGCAGTCTGCTTCCCTGAAGATTTACAGCCTTGGAAGCCCTGTGGGACAGTTCTACTCTGTCCTATAGGCTCATTCTGAGTTGGAACTGACTTGACTACAGTGAGCATTTTTTGGAGTCATTAGAGTATCTGAGTTCTTCCACCTTCTGAGGATTCAAGTCTGAAATAGCACCAAATATGTGGGAATCCCCAGGCAGATCCCCAGCTGCCAGAAACATGTGGTTGGGTGTACACATTTGTGCAGACTTGTATGACAGAAAGCTTTTAGGGGAAAAGCAGTTTAAAGCCAAGCTGGAAATTGAACTAAATGCTCTTTTTTGAAGGTCATTCTAGGATCCCTTTTCTGAAAGCAAACACCCAGGATCTTCTTTGTAAGAGAGAATTTTCTCCCTCATTTTCATGATCTACAAGAGCCCTTCTAGTCCAGGAAGGCAAGTGAGATTCTACTTAAACAAAAACCAGTTGCCGGCAAGTCGATTCTGACCCATGGTGACCCTGTGTATGTCACAGTAGAACTGTGCTCTGTAGAGTTTTCAATGGCTGGGTTTTCAGAAGTGTATCCCCAGGCCTTTCTTCTGAGGCACTTTTGGGTGGACTTGAACCTCCAACCTTCAGTCAGCAGCGAGTGGGTTAACTGTTTGCACCACCCAGGGACTCCAAGTTTCTACTTAGATTATCAAATCTGGGAACAGGGGTATCAGACTCCCAAGTGTTCCTCAGGTAGACAGAAGTAGGACAAACTCCTAAAGGAAACCAAAACCAAAACCAAACTCATTGCCCTTGAGTCAATTTCCAGCTCATGGTGACCCACATTGGTTTTCCAAGGCTGTAGATCTTTATGGAAGCAGACTCCTTATCTTTTCTCCGCTGAGCAGCTAATAGGTTCAAACCACCTACTTTCTGGTTAGCAGCCAAATACCTTAACCACTTCGCCACCAGAGCACCATCACTAAAGAAAACCAAAGAAATCCAAACTCACTTCCATGGAGTTGTTTCTGACTCAGTAACCCCTGTTGGGTTTCCAAGGCTGTAAATCTTTATGGAAGTAGATTGCCCAGTCTGCCTTCTTTGGAGCAGCTGATGGGTTTGAACCACTGACCTTCTGGTTAGCAGTCAAATATGCCTTATCTACTATACCAGAAGCACTGGACCTTTAAGCCCTGATCTGGAGACTAAGCCAAAGTACATCAGATTTTCTCCAAAAGGTTTTTGGACCTTGAAGGGCCAGTAAATAGCACAGCCCATAAGAAGAGTGCTATGGAAAAACCTAAATCTATGACTGATGACAGACATTACAGACTTGTTCAAACTAGCTGAAAAGACAAAGTGAAAAAGAATTCAAGAAATACAAATTAATGATCTCTGCCACCTGAGGAGCTGCTGCACCACAGACCCCCTCCACGGTTCATCCAATGGCTCTGCCTTTTCAGGGGCAGGTGAATGACGGGAAAGGACAATGGTTCTCTTAGCCACCTCTTGTGGCAACTTTCCCCAATGAGGCTTTGTGAGGATTATGTCCTGACTAGAGAGAAGTTTGGGGTCCAGACAGAGTCAGGAAGCACAGCCAAAATCTTGGAGATTAGGATCTCTTCTGTGATGTTCAAGATATAAGGGCAGATATTTTAATTTTTCTATTCATCAGTTATTAACATAGCAGGAGTCCTGGTGGTTCAGTGGTTAAAAGCATTTAACTACTAACCAAAAGGGTAATGGTTCGAATGAACCTACTAGCCACTCCACGGGAGAAAGGCATTCTGCTTCCATAAAGATTTAAAGTCTTAGAAGCCTAATGGGGCAGTTCTACTCTGTCGTATAGGGTCACTATGAGTCAGAATCGACTTGATGGCAATGGGTTTGGTTTTGGTTTATATTCATCAGTTGATGAACATTTGGGTTGTTTCCACTTTTTAGCTAATATGACTATTGCTATTATGCACATTCATATATAAGTTTTTGTGTAGACATAAGTTTTCATTTATCTTGGGTACATATATACCCAGAAGTAGAACTGCTGGATCATATGGTAACTCTATGTTTAGTCCTTTGAGGAATTGCCAGTGTTTCCCAAAGTGGCTACTCCGTCTTACAATCCTATCAGTAATGCATGAGCATTCCAATTTCTCCACATCTTTGCCAGCACTTCTTGTTATCTTTTTTATTATAGCCATTTGGGTAGTTATAAATGGTAGCTCAAT
This sequence comes from Orycteropus afer afer, assembly GCF_000298275.1. NCBI lineage: Eukaryota > Metazoa > Chordata > Mammalia > Tubulidentata > Orycteropodidae > Orycteropus > Orycteropus afer. The sequence goes on from NW_006922159.1 coordinate 1,108,103, forward strand.
GTGGTTTTGATTCACTTTTTCCTGATGTGATGATGTTGAACATCTTTCTCATGTGCTTCTTCTCATGTGTCTTATTGGACATTTGTATATCTTCTTCACCATTACTTTTGAAGGCCCCAAGTCACAATAGATGGAGCATATTAAAATGTACCCACGTTCTACACAGAACAATGTGTTCATGTATATATAACTATATAACATTGCCTTGCATTGCTGTGGACTAGCTGACAAAACGTTATGTTTTGCAAACATTAATAGATAAAATAAATATTGTTGTTGTTGTTGTTATGTGCCGTCGAGTCGGCCCCGACTCATAGCGACCCCTCCTTGGGTTTCTGAGGCAGTATCACTACGGAAGTAGGATTGCCCAACCTTCCTTCCGAGGAGTGGCTGGTGGGTTTGAACCGCCAGCCGTCTAGTTAGCAGGCAAGTGACTTAGCCACTATGCTACCAGAGCTCCCAAATAAATATTAGTAATATCAAAAAAACAAATATTAACTTAAAAAAATACAGAAAGGCAGAAGGCATTAACTATTCAGCATGGCTTTTTCTGAGTGGGAAAGTCAACAAAGACATGAGTGGAATCTTTAAAGATACTCCCATCCTTGGCATGGCAAGGCTATGGAAAGCAGTATCTGCACTCTAGGGTCAACTTTGTCTCTAACTCATTGTGGTCTTGGGCAACTCACTACCCTCTCTGGGCCTCAGATTCCTCTTCTGCAAAATGAGGGTTTTGAATTTGATTGCCACCATCCTATTCATCTAGCTGTACTTGCCTCAGTTCCCCACTTTACAGATGTTGTTGCTGTTAGCTGCTGTCAAGTCAGCCTCCAATTCCATGCACAATGAGAGCAGACCGTTGTGACCCATAGGGCTTTCATTGGCTGATTTTTCAGAAGTAGATCACTGAGCCTTTCTTCCTTGTCTGTCTTAGTCTGGAAGTTCTGCTGAAACCTGTTCAGCATGAACGGCAACAGGCAAGCCTCTATTTGACAGATAGTAGGTCCTTTCTAAGAACTGTAAGTAGACCCTACCACTCCCACAGAAGGAAAGTCTACTACCACTGTCAGAATTGCAGGTCTATTAATCAGGCAATAAAAACCATATGGATCACCACAGTCTGATCTGCAACCAATCATGGGGATAACAGGATTTTATTCTGTTTTGCAAGGCATTTGACTGCTAACCAGAAGGTTGGCAGTTCATACCCACCAGCCACTCCACAGACGGAAGACTGGGCAATCTACTTCCATAAAGATTTACTGCCTCGGAAACCCAAAGGGAGTCACTGTGAGTCGGAATCGACTTGATAACAGTGGGTTTGTTGTTGTTGTTGTTTATAACCATGAGTTGGGGCTGATTCAATAGCAGCTAACAACATTGTCTAACAATTGTATGTTGGAAAATTGGCTCTGGGTGGTAGGGTAGAGCTCAAACTAAGGAAACAAACTCAGTGCCATTGAGTTGATTCTGACTCATAGCAACTTCCATTGGGTTTCAGAGGTGGTAAATCTTTACGGAAGTAGATTGCCCCATCTTTCTTCCATGGAGCGGTTAGTGAGTTTAATCCACCAACCTTTTGGTTAGCAGTCAAATGCCTTAGGCACTATACCACCAGAGCTAGCTGTTCTCAAAAAAAAAAGTAAATCCAGGGTCAGAAGTGAGAAGCCCACCTGGGATGACTGTGCCTTGGAAGGGTTCCAGAGTCTCAGCAATCACCACTAAGTCCCTAAAATGTTCAACAAGAGCCAAGAGATTGGAGAAGAGGAATTGCTCAATATTACTCACTGTTATTGGCCATGGCTGGTTTCCCAATTTGAAAGCCTCTTGGGGCGGTGAAACAGCATCAAGAGAAACATGCCAAACCTGTTGTGCCATGTGTTAACTGTGTTTGCTTCTCACCTCAGAATGTCCCATCTTCATCCCCTTCACACTCAGCATCTTTTCTCTCCTTTAGTCCAGTTCCTCATAAACTGCACCTCCCCTCCTTAATTTTCCTCTTGGTTCAGTTCGTTTCCTCTGAACACCTCTAGGCATTAAGTGGTGCTGATGGAGCTGTGGGGTGATGATAGAGTGATAGGGTGGAGAGAGGGCTGGAAGCCCAATGAGGTGGGAAGGAGGGAGGCATGTTTGGAATCTTTAGGCATGTCTATACCTGAAGTCCAACCAAGTAACAACACACTACCGGCTCTGTTCTGGGTGGAAATGCAGGAGACTTATGGGCTGGCAGGCTGGTCTTTGGATCCCCTCTCCTTCCCCTGCCAACTTATTTTCCAGATAGACAGCTCAAGGCTGTAGAACCCAAGTACTTTGTCTAGATAGGTGATGAGACAAGTGCTTTGAAGGGCTGTTAACATCTTTAGCTTAAATAACTCTGGTGATTCTCCTGAAACCCCTGTCTTCAGGGACTGGAGGAGTAGCTTATGCAGCTCCACAGTGGGTTATCTGAAACCCTCTGGCCCTGTGAATTTTGTTATGCTAACATGGTATACACTTTGTGTACTGCATAAAACCTCCAGCAGTGTCTGAAGCAACTGTGGAACCAAGTGTACGAATGTTTCTATAGCAAGACTTCATGTCATGTGTCAGTAGTCACATAAGTAGGACAAATAAAGTTTAGAAAGAATCCAATGTATTCAGCTCATGCTTTGCTGCTAAATAGATTCAAGTCAGGTCAGATTTTACCACCAGTTGAGTTAGGAAAAATCTTCTAATTTTCAAATCTTTTTGGATTTTGGAATACTTTTAAGGCTTTGTGGCTTTGTATTGCTTCACATAATGCCATAAGGTAAGATTTAGTATCCCCATTTCATAGATGAGGAAGCTAGTGCTCAGAGAGGATCAGTAACTTGCCTAATGCATTGGCTGTGATTCTAATCCAGTCCTGTCTGTCCTAAAGCCAGGCTCTCTCCTCTGAAGTATGGCACACATTGCATCTCTAGGAGTGATTGAAGGAGGGTCAGGGCTGGGGGTGGGGAGTACTGATTTTGACATCGTCCCTGATTAGGGAGGCATTTTCTACACATCTGAGAGGGATAATTTATTGGCTTGTTCTTATTTATACATTGACTTCTTGGGATCCCAGTAGGCTGAAAACTCAGAAGAGAGGAAACTGAAGTTCAGTCAACTTTGTGGCTTACAAGATGAATCCAGCTGGCTTTGTGGGGGCTGTGAGAGCCAAGAACAAATGGGGTCAAGTTGGGTTTAGTGAGCAAAGCATCCTCTGCAGTGAAAACCACTCCCGTGCAGAACCCGTGGAATGCACTGTACTTCCTGTGGCCCCACCCACTGCTGGGCTGTGGAAGGCAGTCTTGCCTTGAAAGGGGCTGGTCTTGAGACAAGAACTGTCTGGAAGGATCACAAACCCCAGATACAAATGAGAGTGATGTACAGCTTAAAATAGGGAAATTCAATTAGGGGTCTCACTGGTCTTCATTAGTGATGTGAAAGAAAGGTCAAATGAAGTGCTAATTCAATCTGCTGAAGATACAGTGGGCTTTTAGCACTTCATTGGAAACATAGACATTGGTCTGTTGTCTGGGTAATGGCATAGATAACCTTGCTGCCCCTATCTTCTAAGTGCAG
>NW_006922159.1:1111949-1127313 GCF_000298275.1 Orycteropus afer afer
CATGATTGTTCTCTCAAGGGCATGTGTCCACTTGAGGTAAATGTTCAACTCACATACCTGTACTTTGCTTGGCTGGAAACCACAGGTGTGGTCTCAATTCCAGACCTGAAGGGTAGCTAGGGGCCATAGTCTCAGTGGTTCCACCAGGCTCTATTGGACCAGCAAACCTGGGGGGACTTCATTTCTGAGTCATCTCTAGGTCAGGCAAGATTTAGGCTCTTAATGTTCAGGAACATGGCTCCAAGGAGTCCTGTGTTTATGGTGTTCTTCTGTGGTGAGGCACCTGCCATCAATGGGCCCTAAGCAGCATAAAGGCCAGCCACTCTGGTAGGGGCGAGGTCTGCGCTGTGTCCATTGCTAGGAAAACACCCATTAAGAAGTGGTAGGTTGGTTGCCATAGGAACAAGGAATATCTGCTACAGCCAACTAGAGAACAGACTGGGGAGAAATCTTCTTAAAGACACCATTATTAGCTCATGGAATTGGTGCCAGGAAGATAGGTTTTTCTGAGAGGCAGATTGGACCCCTTAGCCTGAGAGAACTGTGAGGCTCTAAGACAGCATAGAATCGCATTTGCTTTGGAGAGTGGAGGAGAATGGTTGCAAGGTTTTTTCTCCATTGACAATGGCTGGCCTCTGGGCACATATGTCGAAGCTGTGGCAGCTCACTGGCTACCCCTCAGAGTTCCCTGAGTCGGTCAGCAGCTGTCACCTACTACCACTTTCCTTAGAGATCTTAGCTGTATGGACACACCCTTTTCTCCCGATGCCAGCTCCCTCTTAAACATCTTATATATCTTTTTAAGCTGGGTAGTAATAAACTTGTCTGTTTTACCTGGCCTTTCATTCTTGTCCTCTCAAGGCGCCTCATCTATAAGCTGGTCAAGCTCTCCCAGCATCCTTTCCTGCTGCCCATAGGCAAACTTCCCAGTTCTTTTCCTTTCTTCCTCCCTTTTGCCTCTCTTCTCTTCCTCATATCAACCACATATGCATAGTCTAGATGAGACTCCCCCAGAAGCCATCTTGTTGCTCCTGGCATTAGTTAGGACTTCCTGGGTATAGTAAATGAAACTCATTAGTTAGGACTTCCTGGGTATAGTAAATGAAACTTACTCAACCAACTTAAGCACAAAACCAAAAAAAAAAACCAAACTCACTGCCATCGAGTTGATTTGACTCATAGCGACCCCTCCTCGGGTTTTCAAGGCAGTATCTCTACGGAAGTAGATTGCCCAATCTTCCTTCCAAGGAGTGGCTGGTGGGTCTGAACTGTAGTCAAATGCCTTAGGCACTATACCACCAGAGCAAAAAAAAAAAGGAGATATTATAAGGATAGTAGGATGTCCCCTAGAACTCAAGGCTAGAGAAATGGCTGTCCCTTAGGAACAAACTAGAACAAAGAAGCTGAATGCCACAAGGACAGTCTTGTCTTTGCTTCTCTTGATGTGCTGGCTTCACTCTTTTCTCTCACTGTAGAGGGATACCCGGCTCCCTGGTCAGTTCAAAGGGTAGAAAAGATGGCCTCCAATAGCACCTAGTGTACATGTCACTAGTCCAGTTACCTAGTGAAGGACTTATCTCTTTTCTCTCTCAATTCCAATTCCTGTGCCTGGTGAAGAATTTTGGCTGAGCTGGGATCAGGTGGTTACCCCTGGACCAATCATCTGTAACTAAGAAAGTTGGGTCAGGTTTTAGAAATGTGGCTATTACCATTGTACCCATGTGGATATCAAGGTGGGGGGCAGTTTCTGGAATGGGATTGGTGTGTTCCATCACACTCCAAGCCTAGATGAGATGGGCTTGGAGAGTTTACACCCCTGACCTCTCTTGTTCAGCTCTTTTCCTGCCTAACCATGGGGACTGGCAAGGCCTAATAGAGAGCATAGCACTATGACTGAGGAGCTGAGGGCATAGCTTTGCATCATTGCTATTCTGCATGGGTAGAAAAATAATGGAACCTAGACCTTGAAGGCCATTCAGTCCCCCACCCTACCCACAGATAGTCCTTCTGAGGCTAGTACTAAAAGATTTCTTCATTCCATCAGACACTAGAGAATCAATATCTAAAAACTCTTACAGTTGGAAATCTCATCATTGTTTCAAACTTTGGCCTTTTGTAATGGAATTGAATCCATTGTCTCTCATTCCATCTTGGGCTCATGAGGAGGACAAATGCTTTCCAACTTGTGTAGGATAGGACTGAATCAGTCAATATGAAATCATCCCCTTGCATGAGAAGGCAGGGGTTTGGGCCAGGGTATATGGCATTGCTGGTTGGTTGCTGCCCTTCATCCAGATAGTCCCCAGGGAAAAGAAGAGGCTAGTAATAGACTCATTGTGGGAATGACAGAGAGCACACTTCTAGATTCATCCATAGTTACAGGATTCATGAGGCCAGAGACAATTTTGGACCAAAAGAAAGGTGTGAAGTTCAGGCAACCAAAGGGGAGAAGGGTGAGGTGTAGAGGATGGATAGAAAAGGGTTCTGGACCAAGGTACTATCTTCTCTCTATCTTCCATATTTCTGGCCTTTGTCTCGGTAATAAAAATTGACAAAGAACCCCAAATCCTTTAGAATCTTTGATGAGAAACAACTCATAGTTAGCAATGTAGAGGGAATGGAATTTCAGTTCTATGTTTCTGGCTGTCCCATGGCTAGGAGGCTGCTGCTACTGCTGATAACCACTAACTAAGGCACTTGACTGCTTACCAGAAGGCTGGCAGTTCAAACCCACCAGCCATTCCTTGGAAGGAAGGTTGGGCAATCTACTTCCATAGTGATACTGCCTTGGAAACCCAAAGAGGGGATCGCTACAAGTTGGGTCCACCTCGACGGCACGTAACAACAACAACAACAACAACAAACAACATGACAGGTGGAGTCCCTGGGTGGTGCAAATGGTTAATGTGCTCAGCTGCTAATGGGAAGGTTGGAGTTTGCCTGGAAGTGCCCAGAAGAAAGTCCTTGCAATCTACTTCCAAAATATCAGCCACTGAAAAAACTATGGAGCATAGTTCTACTCTGACACAATGGGATTACCATAAGTTAGTAGACTCAAGAGCAACTGTTTTTTTTTTTTTCTTTTCTTTTTTTTTTACATGACAAGCATTGTTTTAAGTATTATATGTACTTACTCATTTAATCCTTACAACTCCTGTAAGGTAGAAACCACTGTAACCTCCACTTTGCAGATGAGGAAACTGAGGCATAGAGAGATTGAAAAATCTCTTTACCAAAGCCCCAGTAAGGGGCTGGGATTCAAACCTAGGCAATCTGGCATCCCAGCCATCCTTACACTTTCTCCATCTCTGATTAGGGAACTAAGCAGTTCTATCCCAGGTGAACCAGGACAGAACCCCATCTGATATTGTCAGCTTCTCTAGGGCAGGGATCCTGTCCTTGAGAGCTGTCTGCTTTACAAAGAGTAGAAAGTTTTGTTGGAAAGAGCAAAATTAAAGAGGGAAGAGAATGAGTCTTAGTCCTGAAATTTTCCAAGGAGAGAAAAACAATTTACACGTAGACAAGCCATGTCTTCTCCTACCAGAAGACAGTTTTCTAAAGGGTTAAATGTCACATCGCAGAGGCAAATGATGGTAGAGCCCAGTGATTTTTTAGGAAGAAGGATGTGTGAGTCTGGGACTTTCTCCATTTGAACCTGTCTTTATCTCTACCATATTCTCTCAAATCAGTCTGCCTCTCACTCATTTCTCCCGTCCTTTTCAGGATGCTATACTCCTTTTTATGACTGCCTTCCTTCATGCTTTACCCCCTCAAACCTCTCACCTCCATCCACAGTTACACCAGACATGGAGCAGGAGAATGGCAGCTGGGAAAGGAGGGAGAAGGTAGGCTTGTGGGAGGGTGACGGGTATGTGGGAGGGGGCTGAAGACCCGAGCACTTCCCTCTGATCGGCTGACTCCCCTGAGTCTGTGAGGTGGGAGTGTAGCTGAGTGGAGGAGAGGGAGGGCCTGAAGGGGCCCAGGAGCCAGGTTATTTCTGTAACACAGAACACATCTGCAGCCAGCCACAGGGGAGGTCAAACTCTGGGCGCAGGACTGGAATGCAAGGGGCCAGGCGGTGGGTAGAGCTGTGGTTCCACTCTTTCTGGCTGCCTGGAGGGCCCAGGCGATGCCCTTTGGGGAAGGTGGGGCTGCCTTCCACAAAGCGTGTGGGGTGGGTAGGGATTCTGGTCCTGGTGGTGATGGTGTGGTATGTTTGGATTGGTGAGGGAGAGATAATATCCAAATACTCCTTTTGCTGAGGTAGAGAAGAATTTAATTCCAAGGTGCAGGACTCTAATTCATTCTCTCTGCCATTAAAAAAATGAAATCAGGTCAGGCCAAAGCACTTGTATGGGAAGAGAAATGGTGCTGAGGCAGTATGCAAGTGTGAACTAGTGTTCAGAGATGCAGATGTGTGTGTGTGTGTGTGTGTGTGTGTGTATTTGAGGAGGTGTACTATGAAGTGAGGCAGCTTAGCTTCAGGGTCCCTCACTTGCATTGGGCCCCTTCTAAAGCCCCATCTAATTTGTATTTGTATTCTTTTTCTTAATGAGGACCTCCCAAATTGTAAAGCTTCAGTCCCCACAAAACCTGAACCGCCCTTGAATCCACGTACACTGACATACACATACCCACCTTCTTTCCCTTGCCTCCCTCTTCACACAGCCCTTTTCTCTGTGTACATTCAGCCCGGTACCTTCTGTACTTTACCCTCAGCCTCACACACACGTGGTGTATGTGTGGTTTTGGCTTCTTGAGTTTCTGTTTATAGTTTGAAAATTGCCCTACTCCAGTCACAGAAGGACCATGTTAGCTGAATCTGACTGCTGTCTGACCTTTGGCCATCCTTCCCTTGCTCTGCCCCTCTTCAACCCCCTAAATGTATAATTTGTTGGTTTTTTCCTTCTCGGCCTTGTGGGTCCTTTCTAGCTGAACCTACACCTCTAAGATGGGAAGAGGGCATCTAAATGGAAATTAGACTTTAGAGAGAGGCTTTCCCCGAAGACCCTAAAATGCTCAGCATTCAGTGACCTCATTTGCCTTCTCATTCATGTGCCCACATTACACAGCTGGATGGGTACAGTGAACACTAAAGCTCCAGTCTTTTTGGTCAGCTTTCTGCCCAGTGATGTTGCTGCTTGAATCAACTTGCTTTGCACCTTCCAGGTGTGATATGACGTGGAAAAAAAATCCATCTTCTCAGCACAAAGTATGCTGGGGGGGACTTCCCTTCTTTTCGGGATTCTCAGGTGTTGATTACCCTGGCTCCTAAGGAAGGGGGTAGTCACTGGATGGTGCAAATGATTAATGTGCTTGAAAAGTTTGGTGTTCAGGTCTACTCAGAGGCACCCAGAAAGGCCTGGCAATCTATTTCCAAAAAATCAGCCATTGAAAATACTGTGGAGCACAGTTCTATTCTGACACATACAGGGTCACCATGAGTTGAGGTCAACTTGATGCAGCTGGTTTAAGAATAGGGGACTGAGGACTGCCTCAAATCATCACTTGATCTGAGGTGAGTAGTGGCTTAAAGGCATTGCAAACTGAGTATAGGGATCTCTAGGTGCTATCTTGATGGGTAACTTCTTTATGAACAATTATTAAGCATCCATCTGAAAATGTGGAGGGGTTTTATAGTTTTATAGTCAAAATCAGGCCTGGTTATTGTTTCCTAGGGATAATACAGACAGATAATAATTATTACTGACATTTTTGACCATTTACTAGGCACCAGGAACACTTTTAAATTCTCTATTTGTATAATCTTATTTAGACTGATGGCAAAGCCATGTGGTAGGTGTTTATATTATCCCCTTTTTTTTTATAGATGGGGGAATGAAGGCACAGAGAGGTTAAGTCACTTGCCCAAAGTCCCTTAGGTAGTAACTGGTGGAGCCAGGATTGGAACTGGGATAGTCTGACTCCAGAGCCAAAAATCTCAAGGCCAATGCAGATTCAACCCAGTAAAATAAACTAAGGGATTAGCTGGTAGGATGATGCATGAGAAGGGAATCTTGAGTTACACAACTAATACAAAGTGGGAAGAGAGCTGGCTTTGGACTGTGTCCTGGGCTCTGATCCCAGTTCTCCCACTTCCTAACTGTGTAGCCTTAGGCTAGTTACCTGACCTCTCAGGTTCCTGCTGTATAACAGCAGGGCAGTCATATGTAGCTCTGGAGGTAAAAAGAGATTTGGCAAGTGTGGTGGCTCTGGTAGGTGTTAATCTTCTTTTCCTTTCTGTGCTAGTTGTCAAGTCTTCTATTTTCCTGGGAAGGTGAGGGGTGATTTGGAATGTCATGGTTCATTCTTGTTTCAAGAGGAAATGTTCAACAGCCCTCCAATGCTCTGTCTTCTAGATAAGACTTCCTGTCAGCATCCTTCCCTCCCGACTGTCTTCTCTTGGGCCTGCCTGGAAATGGAAGAGACACAGGGTGGAGAGGGACCTTTCAGGCAGCTATCATCACCCTCTGGCCCTTTTTTCTTCATCTTTTCTTCTTCTTCTTCTTTTTAGAACAAGGAGATTCTCTTGTTCTTTTTAGAATAAGGACTTTTAGTACAATTTAAAAATTCAGGAAATTGAACATTGATTCTATTATCTAATATACAGCCCATATTTAAATTTTACCAGTTGTCATAATAATATCACTGTAATCCAACCAGGATCATCTCTCTTTATTCTCCTTTAATCTGGAATTTCTTCCACTTTTTGTTGTCCATGCATTAAGGTTTTTTGAAGAATGCTGGACTCTCTGGCCCTTTTGTGACTTTCCCAGTCTTTCTATCTCATTCCCATTCCCCCCCACCTTCCTCCATGAGTAGGGTTGATTAGGATGATGGTAAGTGAAGTATTCTGTTTAAGGTGCAAAACTGAAGGTGGTGCCAAAAAAGTCAGTAATCAAGATAAATTGTATTTTAATGCAATATTTTTGGGGATCAAAATACCTGCAAAAATTTCATGATGAATAAAATATCAACATTTTAAATAAAGATAGAATCAATAACAGTGCCACTCCAAGCCATATTGGAGCCTGAGGCAAAAGGAAAATTCAACAATACTGATTCTGTGTTTATTTAAAATGATGAGATTTAATTTTTTTACATTAATTTTTACTTTAAAAATATTGCATTTAAATGTTATTAATCGTGATGACTGAGTTTTTTGGCACCCCTTATACTTTGTGCCTCCCTGTCCCACAGGCTGGGTTTTGTCCTCCTCCCATTATCCTGTCCTCAGAACAAGGGAGAGAATAATGGGGCTCCCAGCCAGCTGCTGTTCTTGCACCCCAGCCAGAGGGGAGGAAGAGGGAGGGTGAGGACAGAGTCCTGGAGCCAGTGGGGTCTCTGACCCAGGAGCTCTCTAAAAGCTTCCAGCTGCTTCCACACCCACTAGACTTCCCGCCTTGGGAGTGGTGTTTGGTTGGGTTTTTTTCTTCTTTCCCATTAAATATGTGATCTAATTAGATCCTTAGATGGCATGTCTACCAGTCCTGTCTTACAACTGTAGCTTATCTGTTAATTGATCCTATTCTGACCCTAGATCTGGATGGATGTTTTCATCCATCCTGGGAGCCTGTTGGGTTCTGTGACTGGCTGTTCTCCGAGCCACATCCGCCTGGTGCTGGGTGAGCACCATGTGCTCGGCCACATTCAAACACCGCACAGCGAGCGGCACCGGGGTGGAGGGACACAGATCGGGTGTTTGCCAGGTAGGGCAGGTCATGCGGTAACTAGGAAAGAGCTCTGGACTGAAGTTAAAAGACCCCGAGTCTAGCCTTGCCTCAGAATATAGACTGAGGTGGGTTATTTTAGCCAAGGGCTTTAACCTCTTTGGGCTTCAGTTTCTTTTGTAAAATGAGGGTGGTTAACTTGTTCTGCCTACCTCATGGGACCATAAAAGAGTCAAATGAGATAATGATAACAGTGCTTTGTGAACTGTAAAAGAGTTTTGCTTGATATTTTCCCTCTGTCATCAAACATAATCTTTTAAAAAGACTATATTCAAGTCTCATGCATTGTTTGATCTAAATCTGCTAGAGGAATACAGGCTGATTTAGCTCCCATGTCCATCTCTGATTTGAGTAACATTTCTGTGAGACTGAAGCTAGTCACTAAAAAAGGTTAGAATCCCTAACTAGTCTCCCTATCAGTCATATGCCACATAAACCAGACCTCATATATGTCCGTGGTTACATAAGGTTATAATAGAGTTCAGAAATCCCGATTGGAGAATGGGACATAATGAACACACAGCTTGCTGCACACAACACATGTATCTCATGTCTCTTATATAGAAAGTGATTGCTCTGTCAGGTGTATAATGGTCTGGCACATATGTTACCTATATGTCTTGATAGTCATAAATGCCTATGCTACTAGCTTGTGTATGTACTGTATGTTCTATCTAAAAAGTTTACCACAATAACAGTGTATGTTTGACTCATAGGTAGCAGTGTTCAATTGTATCATGCATCTCTTGAGTGTTGTAGTGTTATCCTTCTGTTCAATTTTCTTTTGAAAATATTACTGTGAAGTTCATCATGGCTCCCAAATGCAGCAAGTCCAGGCTAGTGATAGCAATAGCAAGAGGCATAGAAGTAGTATCGATTTGGAAGTGAAACAGATGTTAAACAACACAAAGGTGAAAAATCAGTGAATGCTATTTAGGCATGTTGCACTTAACAATCACAGCAGTCCTCACAAACAAAGAAAAAATTATCCAAGCTCCATGAAAGCTACAAAGCTAGTAAAAATGTGAAGGGGACCTCTATTTTATATGGAGAGATTGGCAATGATGTGAACTGAAGACCAAACACAAAAGTGAGTCACTCTCCACACAGTGAGGGCACAGAGCTTGTTTGAGATGCTTAATGCTGTGATGTTCGTACAATGTCCAAATTACATAATGTCCTATTTCACAGAATGTATTCTGGGTATTAAGTGATGCACGATTATGCACACACGAACACACACATATCACTCCATTCACAGTGTAAAGCATAATGAGTAAGGCCCAGGAGTTTGTGATTTTTTTCTCTCAGTATCTCAGTGGAAAGCTTTCTTTTTCCTTTCCTTTTTCCTCTTATACCTTTATTAAGTTATGTTTAATATACAATAAACTGTACATATTTAAAGAGTAAAATTTGATGCATTTTGTGAAAGAATAGCACAATTAAGATAATGAACATATCTGTCAACCTACAAAGATTCTTGCTGCCTCTTTGTAATCCCTTTTCCCACCTCCATCCTGAGGCAACCAATGATCTACTTTCTATTACTATGGATTTTTAAAATATGACAAAATAAAAATTTTTTATAGAACTTTTATATAAATGGAATCATAAAGTATGCATTTTCATTTTCTTGAGTCTGGCTTCTTATGCTTAGCATAATTATTTTGAGATTCATTCAGGTTTTTGTGTATATCAGTTCATTTTTTTTTATTCCTGAGTAGTATTCCATTGTACTGATATACTACATACATTATATTCATCTCTTGATGAACATTTGGGTTGTTTGCAGGTTTAGTCTATTATAAATAAAGTTGCTATGAACATTTGTGACAAGTCTTTGTGTGAACATATGCTTTCATTTCTTTTGGGTAAATACCTTGGAGTGGGATCAAGTTGTCTGGAAAGTTGATGTTTACCTTTTTTCTGTTTTCCAAAGCAGATAGATCATTTTACATTCTCACCAGCAGTGTATGAAGGTTTCATTTACTCCATATTCTTGCCAACATTTGGTATGGTCAATCTTTTAATTTTAGCTATTCTAGTGGTAGCATAGTACCTAAGACACTTGACTGCTCACCAGAAGGCTGGTGGTTCAAACCCACCAGCCACTGCTGGGAAGGTAGGTTGGGCAATCTACTTCCTTAGTGATACTGCCTCAGAAACCCAAGGAGGGATCGCTATGAGTCAGGTCCAAATCAACAGCACATAACAACAACAGTGGTAATTACTGATGAAGTATGGATTACATCTCAACATAAAGAAAATAAAAATCCTCACAACTAGACCAATAAGCAATATCATGATAAACAGAGTAAAGATTGAAACTACCAAGAATTTGATTTTACTTGGATCCATAATCAATGCCTGTGGAAGCAGCAGTCAAGAAATCAAATGACATATTACATTGGGTAAATCTGCTGCAAAAGACCTCTTTAAAGTATTAAAAAGCAAAGATGTCACTTTAGAGACTAACATGTGCCTGACCCAAGCCATGATATTTTCAGTCACCTCATATGCATGTGAAACCTGGACAATGAATAAGGAAGACCAAAGAGAACTGATATATTTGAATTATGATTTTATTGATGATATTGAATGCACCATGGACTTCCAGAAGAACAAGTCTGTCTTGGAAGAAGTATAGCTAGAATGCCTCTTAGAAGTGAGAATGGCCAGACTTCATCTCTTATACTTTGGTTATATCATCAGGAGGGACCATTCCCTAGAGAAGAATGTCATGCTTGGTAAAGTAGAGGATCAGTGAAAAAAAGGAATATGCTCAATGAGATGGATTGACACAGTGGTTGCAACAATGGGCTTAAGCATAGCAGTGATTGTGAGGATGGTGCAGGATGGAGCTTTGTTCTGTTGTACATTGAGTCACTATGAGTTGAAACTGATTTGTCAGCACCTAGCAACAGTAAGTGTATAGTAGTATCTCATTGTGATTTCAATTTGCATTTCTCTAATAACTAAAGGCGTTGAGTATCTTTTCATGTGCTTTATTTGCCATCTCTATACCTAGTTACAAATATTTCACCCATTTTTAACACCCATTGTGTTGTTCACCATCAATATTAAATTGTTAGAGTTCTTTGTATGTTCTAGATAAAAGTCCTTTGCAGGTTATATGCTTTGCAAATATTTTCTCTCAGTTTATGGCTCACCTTTTCATTTCATATCAGTGTCTTTGAAGAGCCAACCTTTTTTATTTTGATAAAGTTCAATTTATTGGTTTTTCTTTATAGTTGGTATCTTTTGTCATATTTTTAAAAATCTCTGCCAAACCCAAGATCACCAAGATTTTCTCATGTTTTCTCCTAGAAATTTTATTGTGTTAACTCTTACATTTGGTCTGTAATGCATTTTTTTCTATTTACTTATTTATATTTCATATGTGTATTTGTTAACTATTGCTGCTTAACAATTATTATAAACTTAAACTTAGTGGCTTTAAACAGCAGACATTTATTGTCTCATACTTTCTGTGGATCAGGAATCTGGGCACAGCTCAGATAGGCTTTCTGTCCAGGGCCTGAGAAGGCTGAAAACAAGTCACTGGTCAAGGCTGAGGTCTCATCAGAAGATTGTGTGGGGTAGGATCTATTTCCAAACTCATACGGTTATTGGTATGATTCAGTTTCTTTTGAATTGTTAGATTGAAAACCTTGGTTATTTGTTGAATGGCAGCCAGGGGCCAGCCTCAGTTCCCATAGACCAGTCTCAGTTTCTCCATAGGGCAGCTTACAACATGGCAGCTTGCTTCATCCTAACAAGCAAGGGAAAAAGTAAATAGAGTTTTATTATTGCAAAAAGGATACAAATGAAGATACACATGGTGTGAGGTTTGGGAGGGTTCCCAAATGGAGGTTCCATGTTCTAAAAAGGAACATACTATATCCTCCATCATGCAATGATATCTTTCACCAATAGGAAGCTCTGTAATCCATTTTGAGTTGAATATGAATTTCCAGTTTTTCTACTACCATGTATTGTAAAGACGGTCGTTCTCTAATGAATTGCCTTTGTACTTTTGTTGACATGTGTGGGTTTATTCCTGGACACTCTATTCTACTCCATTTATCTATATGCATATCTTTATGCCAATACCACACTATCTTGATTCTCATAGCTTTTATACTCCAAGAAACCAAACTCACTGCTGTTGAGTCCATTCGACTCATAGTGACACCTCCTTGGTTTCCTAAGGCAGTATCTCTATGGAAGTAAATTGCCCAGTCTTCCTTCTGAGTAAGTTTTATAGTAAGTCTCAAAATCAGCTAGTGTCAATCTTCCAAATTTATTCTTCTTTTTCAAATATCTTTGGTTATATTAAGTTCTTTGAATTCTCATATGAATTTTAGAATCAGCTTATCCATTTTTACAAAAAAAAAACTCTGCTGGGATTTTCATTGGGATTGTGTTGAATCTATAAAAATAGTATGGAAATTGATATTTTAACAATATTGAGCCTTCTGGTCCATGAACACAGTATGTTGTTGTTGTTGTTGTTATGTGCTGTCAAGTCGGACCCAACTCATAGCGCCCCCTCCTTGGGTTTCCGAGGCAGTATCACTACAGAAGTAGATTGCCCCATCTTCCTTCTGAGGAGTGGTTGGTGGGTTTGAACCACCAACCTTCTGGTTAG
This sequence comes from Orycteropus afer afer, assembly GCF_000298275.1. Taxonomy (NCBI): domain Eukaryota; kingdom Metazoa; phylum Chordata; class Mammalia; order Tubulidentata; family Orycteropodidae; genus Orycteropus; species Orycteropus afer. The sequence continues at coordinate 1,124,331 of NW_006922159.1, forward strand.
CAGTCAAGTGCCTTAGGCACTACACTACCAGAGCTCCCTGAACACAGTATATCTCTCCTTTAATTTAGGTTTTATTTAATTTCTTTCAGCAATGTTTTGTAGTGTATCAGTCTTGCATGACTTTTGTCAAATGTATTCCTCAGTATTACTTACCTTTTACACTATTTTAAATGGTATTTTTAAAATTTCAACTTCTGAGGACTTCTGGTAAGATGGAGGAATAGACAGACAAGCTACACAGACCCTCTTCAACAAAGAAAAGAAAAATCAATTGACAGAGATACAGAAGATAATCCTGGAGTCCTGAGCTTTGAAAGGAAGTTTACAGAAGTGATTAGGCATCAACTAGTGGAAAAACCTGAATGAAAACAGTGAGTACGGAGACGGTCAAAGAATTGGGCTGTCAACTACTCTGATGGGACCAACAGCCTGAATATTTCCAAGTGGTGTTGGGACCTGAAAATTGACCTAAAGATCAGCCCAGGTCACCAAGGGCTGCAGGAATGACTGCGCTGGTGGCCTATGACTAGAAAGGGAAACAGCAAGGACAACCTGAGTTGTGGACTTTCAGGTATCCTGAGGGTGCAGCCATTTTGATTGTTTACAAGCAGTGGCCATTTTGGATTTTAAAGTGACGGCATTCTCATTTGGATTCCAGGGACCTAAGAATAAGCTCTGTTTTCCAAGGATGGCAGGGACATATGGGAGGCTGACAATGGGAAAGGAGACAGGTGGTGAGTGTATAAGTGCTGCTAACTAGCGAATAGAGGAGCACAGCACAGTACCCTGCTTACATGGATAACATACAAAGAAAACAAAAATCGTGGGCAAGTCACACCAACATACAATCACCAATTAAATATAAACACAAAAACGTCACAATTCCTCAGAGACAACAGAGCATCACAGTCCACACAAAGGATCAAGATAAAGCAGGAGAAACAAGGGACCAGGATACAGACCCAAAACACATGCTTGAGGAAGATGCAGCATTGGAACTCCCTGATAAGGAATTCAAAAGAATTGTATTTAGGTACCTTCAACAAATTGAGAGACAGATCAAGGAAAACACTGACAAAATTGAGGAAAATACAGAGAAGACCCTAGAACAATTTCAAAAGACAATACAAGAACAAAATGAAAAACTAGAAATTATATGAAATCTACAGACAGAAATCTAGAAGAGATTAATACTGAAATTTCAGAAATAGGTAACACATTGAATAGGCAAAGGAGTAGAATTGAATCAATGGAAGACAGAATTAGTGAGATTGAAGGCAAATACCTCCATGCTTCTTTGGAAAGGGATCAATCAGAAAAAAAGATCAAAACAAAATGAAGAAAGCCTAAGGTACATGTGGGATACCATCAAAAAGAATAATCTACATGTAATTGGAATTCCAGAACAGGAAGAGACAAATAAAACCACAAAAAAATTGTCAAAGATTTATTGGAAGGGAATTTTCCTGGTATGATGAAAGAAGAGAATATATCCATTCAAGAAGTCCAACAAACCCCAAACAGGATAGACCCAAAAGAAAATCACCAAGACGTATCATCATCAAACTCACCAAAACCAAAGACAAAGAAAGAATCCTGAAAGCAGCATGGGAAAAATGAAAAGTTACCTACACTGTTACCTTATTGGTAACTTTATTGGTAGGTTGTAGGGCAACCAATACGGCTAAGCTCAGATTTCTCAGCAGAAACCATGCAGGCAAAAAGGCAATGGGATGGTATATACAAAGTCCTGAAAGAGAAAATTTTCCAACCAAGAATTATATACCCACCAAAATTGTCCCTCAAATATGATGGTGAAATTAGGACATTTCCAGATAAGCTGAATTTAAGGGAATTTTTTAAACCAGATCAACCTTACAAGAGATGCTAAAGGGAGTCCTTTGGACAGAGAACCAACAACAGCAAACAATAACTGACCATTAACACATGTGATGACATAACCCAGAAAACAACCCAATTATAGAAGTATCCAAACTAAATAAGCCTACTAGATTATAAACAGGGAACTAGAGACATCAATTGACAAATGACAACTACAAACCAAAAAGAGGGAAAAAATTGTGTAGTTACAGAACTTCTAAATGGTAGGGAAGTTAGGACAACTACAAGATAGAACAGACTGTTCTAAACTTGGGAAGAAAACTATAAATCAAAGGGTAACCTCAAAGAAAAATGATAAACCTTTACCTCAAAATGAAAAAGAGGACCAGCACAAATATTTAGCAAATACTAAAACAATAACAACGAAGGAAGTGATAACACAATTTATAAACAAAACTAGCTCAGCACACCAAATTTATGGAACAAAGAAATCAACACCACAGAAAAGCACACCAACAAATTCATACTTGTCGATAATTACATATCTAGCAAGGGACTTATCTCTAAGATTTATAAAAAACTCCAATGCCTCAACAGCAAAGGGATTAATAATTCAATTGAAAAATGGGCAGAAGAGATGCTTACAATCATTGGCCATCAGAGAGATGCAAATCAAAACAACAACGAGATACCATCTCACCCCAGCACTGATGGCAAGGTTCAACAAGACAGAAAATAACAAATGCTGGTGGGGATGTGGAGAGATTGGGACTCTCATACACTGCTGGTGGGCCTGTGAAGTGGTACAACCACTATCGAAAGCAGTATGGTGATTCCTTAGAAAGCTGGAATTGGAGATACCATTTGACCCAGCAATCCCATTACTAGGTATATATCCTAGAGAAGTGAGACCCAGGACAGGAACAGATATATGCACACCCATGTTCATTGTAGCACTAGTTATAATAGCAAAAAGATGAAAGCAACCTATGTGGCCATGAACAGAAGAATGGGTAACCAAACTATGCTACATACACACAATGGAATACTATGCAGCACTAAAGAATAATGTAGAGTCAGCAAAACACTACATAACATGGATGAACTTGGAGGACATTATGCTGAGTGAAATAAGTCAATC
>NW_006922159.1:1127776-1128507 GCF_000298275.1 Orycteropus afer afer
TTGAACCACCAGCCTTCTGGTTAGCAGTCAAATGCCTTAGGCACTACACCACGAGAGCTCTCACGAAGGAACCTAGAAATACTGAGATGCAGGGGATTTGCATGATACGATAAGCATTTAAAGTGACATGTGAAAAAAAAATCAGCATTTTTCTCCATGTTAACTCAGTGAGTCATTTCAGTAGCAGCCCTGGGTTTAAAGGGTGTGAAGAAGAGGAGTGGCATGGTGAATTCTGACCCTCTGCAGGCAGAGCTCCCCCAGACCTCTGGAGTATTCTTGAGGGTAAACAGAGCAGGTGGGAATGCAGTGCAGTGCCTTTAAGAGAGCAGGGCCAGCTAGCCAGCAGGCCACTGGGAAGGCAGCCCAGGAGATAAGATAAGGCCCTCTGCTGGCTTAAGCTAGGGTCCTGGACTTCTGGTTGGACTACTGACAGGCAAACAGGAACCAGGGGTGATAAGGAGGAGATGCCAGCTACTAGACCGAGACTGACAAAACATGGAACAAGCAAATCACTCATTTGGGGCCTGAAAGGAGAAAGGAATATAATGTGGGTATATATAGAGAGGGCACTTGTATTCTGCCTTATTGTTACGTGCCGTTGAGTCAGACCCGACTACCCCTCCTTGGGTTGCCGAGGCAGTGTCACTACAGAAGTAGATTGCCCCATCTTCCTTCCAAGGAGTGGCTGGTGGGTTTGAACTGCCAGCCTTCTGGTTAGCAGTCAAGTGCCT